>NW_012267312.1:5934959-5947560 GCF_000151885.1 Dipodomys ordii
TATATATATATATATATATATATATATATACATAAATCTGTGTCAACTTAGAATGCAGTTCAAGAAGATCTTGGTAGTAGTTTTGAGACCTTACCTTGGCTTCACCTTTATCAGTTATTTGGATGAAGACTTTAAAGACATATGAGGTAAATTTAAAAATGAGCTAAAACTAGGAGTGATGGTTTATCAGGAATGTTTGGTGATGAAATGTAGATCCAAAGTTAAGGTCATTATTGATCAAGATGCATTGTATTTATAAACTGCTTTGTTGAATGGCAACACCTTTGTACAACTACTTAAAAAAAACCAGATAAATACAAGTTTTTCATTAAGAGTTCATAATTGGGCTGGGAATGTGGCTTAGTGGTAGAGTGCTTGCCTAGCATGCATGAAACATCTGGGTTTGATTCCTCAGTACCACATACACAGAAAAAGCTGGAAGGGGAACTGTGGCTCAAGTTGTAGAGCACTAGCCTTGAACAAAAGAAGCTAGGGGCCAGTACCCAGGCCGAGTTCAAGCCCCAGGACTGGCAGAAAAAAAAGAGTTCATAATTTAATCATATGAGTATAAAATAGAGAAGAGCTCAGAAGTTTTTATCAAAGTCACCTGGGAGATTGAATTGATCTCATGTTTAATGCAAACACAGCAAGTCTACTAAGTTGTCTGAAAGCTATAATTTGTTTAGCTATATAAATTACTGAAGGAGGAATGGCCTGTGCTCTCCTCCCTTCAACCTGTATTTGGGTGGGGAATTGTTTGGAATTGAGAACAGATTCTGAGCCATGATTATCTCATATTTTCAAGTGGGCAGTCATTATATGTTAACATGTCAGTACTCGTGTGACTATCACTACTCTCTTTGAAACATTGCTGAAAGGTTAAAGACCAACTCCCTGTGGTAGGCACTCTTCTCTCTCCCATCTCTATGGCAGGACTGATATAGTCCAGTGCAGGATCTATCTGTCTAAAGTGTATCCAAATAACTAATATACCTTTCTTTTTTCTTTACATGAGGCCAGAGTATGGTAAGATCTCTAATTTGGAGATAAGGGACACATTAGCAGGCTTCACTCACAGCCTATTTTGGACCAGAAACATTTAGACTATGTAACCCAGGAAAAAGATGATGTTCCATATGGCTCAGCCTAACTATCAGAATGCCTTTCGAGGGTCTTGAAATCTATATTAAGTAAGTGTTAATGTTTTTTTTCATTTTTCCTTTCTAATTATTTGTGTGATTATATTTCTTTCATGAACAACTCCAGGAAGAATGACAGCATTTAATGCAGAATATACATATTTTAAGATTGCTGGTCTATAATACAAATCAAGAGCAGAGTACCTTAATCCTTTATTGCCTCTAACAGTTGGATTGAGAGTATAGTTTCAAGAGTTAATCTATACTCCAGCCATCCAGTTTTTACTCCATTACATACTTCTAGTTGGATGTTCCATGGGTACCTCAAAGTTTATTTTCAAAATTTAACTCATTTCTTTGGATACTCTTCCCTCACCACTCCAACCACCCATTTACAAATAGCAGCTTTCGTTTTTATTTGAACAGTCATTGAAGAAGCAGCATCTACCTTAGTGCCTGGCTCTTTGAACTTCCACATTTAACTGGTCTGTGTATAAATTACAGTTCATATAAATTGCATATAAATTACAGGTCTGTGGATAAAGATCTTTTGAAGATATTTATTTTTGCCCCTACTGTGCCTATTTACCATTACTACGTGTTACTTGGTTTATTTTTAGTCATGACATGTATGCCACAATGCTTGGCATATAATTTTTAACCGACTATGGAAAATACAACTGCTTTGTTTACCTTTAAATATTTAATAGAACTTAAATGCCTTAGAAATACTAGATTAGTTTTGGTTTCTTCAGATATCCAAGAGGTAAATTTTTGTTAACATAAGATAGAACTTGCATTATATTTAAGATACAACTTTAATGATTTTTTTGATCTCTTCATTGCTGGAGAGATTCAAGAAGGGACTGACTGAATAAGCATCTAGACAGGATTCTGGCTTTGGTAAAATGTCAGACAAGATGATTTCTACAGTTCATTTCAACTATAAGGTTTGATAACTTACATATGAATTTTAGAGGTTTATATAAATCCGAAGTATTAATAACATTTGTTCTGACTGATAGAGAGATAAGGCACTAAGACACTTTTCTACCTACAGTTTTTCCATATTTTAAAACGTTTTCCAAATGGAGATATATTACTCTCAAAATAAGAAAAGAATCATTGTGGAGAAAACATGAAACTGACTTGCATTTTGTTGTGGTTCTTTATTGTTATTTGTGTAGTTTGGGGACTTTTTGGTACTGGGGCTTAAACTCAGGGTCTTGTGCATGCTAAGCAATGGCTCTACCACTGAGATACATTCCAAGCCCTACTTGTTTTATAAAAGTATTTTTGATCTCCTTTGAATGTAAACATAATCTTTTATTACATATCTCAAAGAAACATGCTTATTTTCATTTATATGTCAACTCCTAGTTTGCTCTGGGTTTGGCAGCTTGTAACAGTGGCTTTAATAAACTATGAGTCTGTCTGTCTTTTACATAAAAGAAATTTAGGTGGAGGCAACTAGAGGTGGCATGATGACTTTACAATGTCAGGTGTCTATACTTCTTTATCTTCTTCAGCTCAGTGTGCCTTTAATTCTCAAGGGCACTTGATCCAAAATGACCACCTTACATCAGTATTCCATTTATATTCTAAACAGCAGGAAGGAGAATATGGAAAAGCTTCCTTCAATTTAAAGTTATTTCAAGATCTCCCATGTACATTTCACTGATGAGAACTTAGCTACAAAGTCATACAAAACTGCAAAGAATTCTGAGGGATAGGGATCAAGACTTCGTTTCTAATGAAAAAGAAGGTAATGGATTTTGGAAAGCTAATAGCTGTCTCTGTTATTATATCTAGTCACCCAAAGTAAACATAATACAGAATTATTAAGGGAATGTCACTTGGCACAACACTTTGGTTAATAGCTTTAGGAACTTTCCACAGGGCTCTATCTATTTAGGCTACTCAGCGATTATTTACTACAAACCTTCTATTTGAATTATTTTCATTCATAACATGGGTTTGTATCTTTGTGAGGGTGTTATGAATATTAAGTGAAATAATGTATGTAAAACTTGTAAGAACATCTGATATATATTAAGCACTCAATCTATGTTGATTGTTATTCTGATTAATTATACTACTATCTGTGAAAGAGTGCAATTGTGATTGAAGATGCATTCCTTTTCTGGGCCAAAGACACAGAGCTTTCTCTTTTGACAGAGAAGACAAGATACATAGATGTGAAATAACTTTAGAATAGATGTGCAATTAAGAGCCACATGTTATGGGGCAGAGTGTATATTTTATAAGAAGCTAAAGATTGAAAAAAATCTTTAAATTGCTTATGAGTGGTGGTGGTGGTGGTATATGTGTGTGTGAAAGAGAAACAGAGAGAAAGAGAGGAGTACTAATACCTCAAGCTTTAGGCTTCATGAGAATATTTAAATTTTCTCCTTAAGTTATGAGAGTGGTCACATAATTTGATTCCATGTCCTGGAGAAGCTAACTGCAGGCCTATACCAACAAAGGCTGATAAGGATCTTTTTTTAAGTTCCAGGGGGAAGATCACAGACTGGCCAATTTTCTTTTGTGCCCGTTGGTGACATTATCAGGATTAGCTTTTTTAGGGTGCATGCTCATGGACTGAAGTAATTTTTTTTCTTAGTTTAAGAATATGGTTCCCTACTTAAAATTGCCCCAATTGAGTGAACAACAACACAGGTGAGAATAAGAATGAATCATCTACCTATTAGAACAGATACTACCTGCTATTTTTTTTGAGGAAGAAAGTCTTTCCTAGGACTGCATTCTATTTTATACAGTACATTTGCTAAGAGAATTCAAAAGAAGAGATGGGGCCCATTGTCCTTCATTCCATCAGTATTGAAGGCCCAATTTTATCTTTTGAGGCTCTTAAGGAGCATACTACATAAAAAGGAATGGACTGCTTGCTATTCAACCATAGCTGGAATAGCAATACCAATCATTATACTGTTATCTATTTGAAAAAATGTGGATTTTACTTGGAGATGGTATTTATTGAAGCCTGCAAGAAATCCATTTTCTATCTACCTGGAAGAGCAATTTGAAATGGAAAAATTCAAGCTCAAAAATCCAGTAGAAATTTGACCTTCTATATATTGCCATAGATTTTGGTATGGTGATATATGCAGTGGAGGGACTGGGGGTATCCATTGGCTTCCAATCCTGTGCTGTGTTTGGCTCCTGCTGCACAATAGGGCAATCTAAGAGGAACCTTCTCCAGCTTTATTAAAATGGGGAGGGTGTGGGATACTGGATCTGATGCACTTCAAATGTGCTTTGAAGCATCATGGAAATTTTGCAAAAGACTTTTTATGTAGCAACAATTCTATTGATAGAGTCAATGAGAGTTTTGTCTGTGCAAGAACTGCAGGATGGGACCCCAAGTCACATGCTTTCAAAATTATTCTCCCTTTGTTGGATATCACAAAGGATATTTTCCCATGAAAACAAGATCTTTTGTTTCTTATGAATTCATTCTAATTGTGAAGCTGGCTGATAGGGTTACTGCATGTTCTTCTCTCATGCTGGCAGGTGGCCTGGGGGAGCTGGTGAAATGGGCTCAATCATCTATGAAGGCTTTTTCTGGTCTTAGTGTCATTCATTCACGTTTCATGGAAAACCATAGTTCTTGATGTTCATTTCCAAAGGAGATAACAGGGAGGTCACAGAGACTGATTTGTTTGTGTTGGGCTTTAAAAGGTAGCAGGCAAGATATCTCTGCCTTTCTGGTTCCCTGCCTTTTGACACCTCATGTATATGTGTAAGAAACAAAAGAAACAACACATAGAAAATATAAGCAGGGAGTAAAAGTCAAGACAAGTTATAGCATCCACTTTTAAAAGAATGCATTAAATTCTTCATCGCCTGGGTTAGGTTTTGTGCAGGCAATAAAAGAGACAATTCAGTCTTTTTTGAGTACTTACGTTGAAGCCAGCCGTTATCCTGTGGGAAAATACTTAACAGCAATTTGGCCACATTTGTGTAAGGGATCTATAGAAGATCTATGCTAAATACTGAATATTCAAGACAGATAGGGCCTAGACTCAGCCCTCAAGAAATTCATGCAGAAAATGCTCTGTAATGATATGGCAGCGCTCCAGCCAAAAGATAAATTTAAAAGTGCAACGTGAACTCAGGTGAAACAAAATTCAGCATATAAACATGAAAAACTACAGTCAAAAGTTGACAGTATATTAAGCTGGGATAAGAATATTTTAAAAATTCTGTGTGCGATCTGTTGTTGAAATCTTTGATCAGGCCTTTTGCACTGGTACCTTTAGTAAGCTCAGTAGTCCAGTTAGAAATCAAAGGATGCCGATTATGCTGAATTTTTAGACAAAGATGAAGATGTGTTTTTTACCCTAAATAAGCCACATACATTGCCTGCATGCACATGCACACACACACACACACACACACACACAGACACACACACACACACACTTCAAGACCACTGACCTGAAGAGCAGTTATGTGGAGCAAAGGCAAGTTAGAAGATAGGGCCTTGTCCACTTGTTTCATTATCTTTGATTTTGAGAGCATTCTTATTTGTTTATTTCCCCATCCAGAATATATTATAGTTTCATTAATCTTAGAATCTGGACAGGTCTTTGAAGTCCATTATAGCTTATTTCTGCTGGATTTTAGGGGGCAGGAAGGTCAAGATACTGTTGTAGGCAAAGATGATAGGAGAATATTAGTCAGAGGGATCATCTTTGGAGCTAAAAAGGAAGATTTCAGTGGAGGTTCAAGGTAGAGTTGTTTCCTTGGTTGGAGAGGGGAAGCTTTTAGTTTGAAGATAGAGAACAAAATCTTGGCTAACAGGAATAAGTCAGAGAAGGAAGAGCCTTTGGGCTTAGGTTAGAGGTTGTGTGGAACATGGGGTTAAGGGTCACACTTGGGCATCATTTAGCTAGTTTGTTGGCAAGATATTCTTGGACAGGGATCCACCATGGTGAAAACATAATGGCCATTGCCTTCTAACAAAAGCAGAGGCATCTGGTCTGATGTGAAACTGTATCCACAGAGGAATAGCAAAGATACAGTCAGCAAAGATGGAACATGTGATTTTTAAGAATAACAGTGATGAAATAACCAGAGAGGAATTATATTCAAAACAAGCTTTCTAGTAAGGATAGCGTGGATTGCAAAGACATTAAACTATTGCTTTGTATCCATCAAGCAGCACTAGTGTGACATGGTCAAGGTCTTTGGATTGCATTATCTGCTTGTTCTACTGCTTCATCACACTTTGGAAAGCCCCAGTTGCACACTCACCTATAAATACACAAAAGCCAAACTCATTGATTGGCATGGTGAAAAGATGGTTTTCTTTGTCATGTGCTGTTTTGAAGAGAGTGTAACACACTCAAGAGACACATGAAGCCCCTTAACAGAAGGGACTTGTGGCTGAAGGAGCCTCTATAAGTATTTTCCACCCCCATTTCTATGTCCTTCATTTCCTCTACTCTCAGCATCTTTAAGAAAAGCACCTAGATAAATTGAGGGGACGGGTAGGGCTGGGAGAGATGGGGGAGAATGATGAAAGGGGTGACACTGATAAAGATGCATTGTACTCACAAACTCACGTATTGAATTGAAACCTCTTTGTACAGCTACTTCAGGATAATAAAACGTAAGTTAAATATAAATAAAAAAGAAAAGCACCTAGAGAAAAAAAGTAAAAACAGCTAGGGGGAAAAAAATCTGTCTTGAATGGCTCTTTGTCAAAGCTGCAGGAGTTAAAGGGAGTCAAGGCCTTGAAGAAAGAATTCTTGCCTGCTTAGGTGTCTAAGAATTTTGCTCTGGACCATTTATTTGACAATTTCCTCAACATGGCCATGATCTATTTTCCGTCTTGTCTTACTTTGTCTTATTTTGTCCCTCGCCGAAGGCAGGACACATTTTCCTAACTTTAACTGTTTGGTTTGGATTATTCCCTTCTTAAAAGACCTCACAGGAATTTTTATTTAAGACAACTCCATAGACCTAATCAAGGCCCCAAATTTTAGTACCTCAAGCCTACCACCAAGAGAAGGCCTGACAATTGTATACCAAATAGAAAAAGGATGGTAGATCTTTCAGAAAGATAAATCTAGTAGTAGGTGGTATAAAATAGGCCTTCATTGTTTCTTGCAATACTGAGAATCAAACCTTGGGCATTACACTTCCTAAGGAAATACTCTACCACTTGAGCCAAACTCTCATCCCTTTTGCTTTTAGTTTATTTCTGATTGAGGGTCTTGTACCTACTTTACTCAGGTAATCCTCAGACCTCAATCATCTTTCCTTTCCTTCCAAAGTAGTTAGGTCCACAGTTATATGCCACCATACATGGTAGTCCTCAATGGTTGACTTCCTGCGTATGCTATTACTAAAAGCATTTGCAGACTTATAATCCTGAAAACTGCCCAATTGCTATAATACTGAAGAAGATAACACAATAAAAGTTTAACTGATTCTTTGGGAGATGACCACTAACCTGTGTGGTCAGTGGCCTATTAAAGCTGACTATACTGACTCTCAAGAGAAACCTGGTTTTTTTTTTTGTGAGTAGCTTGAAATTGGCAATGATAGAAGTATTTGCACTGCAAAAAATCAGCAAATAACTATGTCACGTCTTTTTTTCTTCAGATAGGTGGTTGTTAAACATTTTCCAGCACATCCCTGTTTTGATTTCATTCATGGAAGCAACTAACCTATGACAAAGCTACAGATACAACATTTGATGAATCTCAGACATTATTCTGGCAGGCAGAGGCCATGCAAAGGATGCTCCATACTGCATTATTCTATTTATATGAAGTTCTAGAAGTGGCAAAATAATCTAGGGGGCTGGGAAGGTGGCTCAGTGGTAGAGTACTTGCCTTGCATGCTTGAGGCCCTGGGTTCGATTCCTCAGCACCACATAAGCAGAAAAAAAAGCTGGAAGTGGTGCTGTGGCTCAAGTGGTAGAGTGCTGGCCTTGAGCTGAAGAGCTGAGGGACAGTGCCCAGGCCCAGAGTTCAGGCCCCATGACCGAACCCCCCCCCAAATAATCTTGGATGAAAATAAAATCAGAATTGTGTTACTTCTAGAGGAAAAATGAACTGTGAGGGGGTATAAAGAATTTTCTGGGGTGATGAAATAACCTATATCTTAATGTGATTATCAACTTCACAGGTACATGCATTTGTCAAAAAATCCAGTTAATTGGGTACTTAAGATCTGGCCAAATTACCACGTGCAGATTTTATCTCAAAAGAAAAGAACCATCCAAATCTACTTATAACAGGTTTGCTTTGTGTCATCATAAAGATTAGCGTGTGTGTGTGTGTGTGTGTGTGTGTGTGTGTGTGTGTGTGTGAGTGTGCTGGATCTGGGGCTTTACTTCAGAGCCTGGGTACTGTCCCTGAGCTTTTGTGCTCAAGACTATCACTCTATCACTTGAGCCACAGCTCCACTTCCAGCTTTTATGGTGGTTAATTGGAGATATATGAGACATTAACTTCCTGCCCAGGTTGGTTTCAAACCATGATCCTCAGATCTTAGCCTTGTGAGTAGCTGGGATAACAAGTGTGAGCCATTTAGTGCCTGGCAAGAATTAACTTTTCTGAAAGTATTTACGCATTCTAAGTCTGAGAAAATGAGTAAAATATTGAGGATAATGTGAGCCAACTTTCTCACAGTTGGAGGAAAAAAAATCTTCAGGTAGAGAACCCAGATAAGCGCGGACACTGGTAAAATAATTGAACTGTATTACAGATGTGAGAAACAGTCATATTGGAGGAAATGGGGAAATAAGATGAGAGTAGATTCCGATTGAAGATATCAATAGAAATTAATGTTTAGCTTTTCATGCACACATACACAGATAGATAGACAGACAGATAGATAGACAGATGGATATAGATATATAGGCACACATGATTACATATAAAACATACTTATAGATACAAATATACACCGGCTAAAATGTATTAAGCTTTCTTGCCCTGTCAGCTGAGAGGGGATTGAAGTCAGGACATTCCATTAGCAAAAGCATACTTAGTCCCAAGATCTTGGTTTCATATAGAATTCTCTGAAAAATAAAAAAAAATAAAATAAAAGGTGCGAGTGGCTCTCTAGGATGGGGTTAAGAAATACATACAACCCCAATGAATCCAGAGCATCTTCTAGGATAAAAACACTAATGAGGCATTGAAAAAATTGATTACGTAAAAGGGATAAGAGGCCAGCTGAAGGAGCTCCCAGTAGATCAAGCCAGAAAAATTTGAGCAACAAAAACAAGTAATATTGATTAGAATCAAAAGTATAAACTAAATGTCCATGAGTGTATACTGCTATAAATAGGTAATTGAGTAAATAAATGACCAGAAGAGACAAGTCTCCTGTGCAGATGAATTCCAAGGACTTTATGTGTGTACTCAACCCTCAAGGAGATGGAACATCTCTTCTCTCCTTAAATATGTGCTGCACATAATGACTTCCTTCAAAGGAGTACTATATGGAAAGGAGAAAGAGTAACTTTACAGAGAAGAGACTTGACAAATCAACCTTAACAGGTGATCAAAGTCAGCATCAACAATGAAAAGAATGGTCCTTTATCTCTGTAGTCTTCCTCCCAAAACACATAGCTCCAGTCTAAGCATGAGAACAACGGACAAGTTCCAGGAGAGGGGCGTTCTATGAAATACATAACCAATCAGGACTCTTCAAAACTGTTAAGGTCATGAAAGGCAAGAAAAATCTAAGAAACTGTCATGGCCAAGAACTGAAAGATAACATGACTATCTGTAATGTGTTATCCTGCGTGGGATCTTTAATAGTAAAAGGACATCAGAAAACAATGTAAAGGACCTCCGGTTAATATTAATCTATCAACTGGTTTATTAACTATCACTACATAACTGTATCACACTAGTGAAACTCTTTAACAACAGGGAAAATTGGGTGTGGGGTGGATGGAAACTATTATTTGCAACTGAATGGTAGCAATTTTTATGTAAACCTGAAATTGTTGTGGAAAATTAACTATATAACTTGTGAGCAGGAGCAGGAAGGGGAAACTGGGGAAAAGTGAAGGAAGGGATGTTATTGTCCAAGAAAAGAGAGAAATGTACTCATTACCTGATATATGAAATGATAAACCCTCTGTACAACAACTTAATAATAACAATATAATTATATTTTTAAAAGGTCTACTTAGAAATCAAAAGTCTCCAGAACCAGGTTGCTAGCAGTCAACAGCTCTGGTAGAGGGTCTTTGTACCATCTGATACATATAAATGGAAAGCAGGTGTCCTTTTATGGGATTCAGAAGATCTTTCCTGTCATGATGGTTTCCCAACCTGGTTAGTATGCATCAAAACAGCCATATTAAGCAAAAAGGATAACTACTCCATCTTCCATGTTACTGGCTGCATGTGGCCACTACACAATATATTAGAGAGTGACATATATTTCCAGTATATATTGATTTTCCAATTTCTATTGGGGATTTTTATACTGGGAGCCTGTTGTATCATGGCCAGAGGTTAAGATGTTACATGACAATAAACCTAGGCCAAGGGTTGCTCCCTTTTCACATTAGTTTCAAGAAAAGTACCATTGAAATTTACACTGGGCCTGTTTCAGACCAGCATAAACTATAGTAATTAAGATGGAAAGAAAATATTTACAAAAAACATCAGTACCTACTGTGTTGCTCATCAGAGCAGTCACCTTACCTAGAGAGCTGGACAAAGAGGTTTTAGGAAAAAAATCCTCTCTTTGTCTAGTCCATCATGCTGAGCAGATATCATCAATAAAACTTGGTTGTTAACTGACTTTGTTCTGGGATTTTGTATATGTACAAGTTGGTCCAGAAGAGATTTTGATAAGGGATGCCAGGTTCTGTACTTATTGATCTAAGATTGGGATTTAGTGCTGCCTGGAAAGTTCTACCCAATTTCAGCTTCTACAGTGTACCCAGCAGAGGGAATGATAGATACCACCGTGCTGTTGGGGCTGTCACTTTAGAGAGTGGCATGAATGATGATAAAAGACAAACACAAATTCCAGAAAAACTTGGATTGGCTTTACTGTCAACACTACTGAAATGGGAGATGGGAAACTATTGATAGAAAGCACTGAGTGTCCCGGATGTGATGTTACATAACAATGACTGTGCTGTGCAAAGGTACTTTTGACTGTCTCTTGAGAAGCAGGGATATGTTCTTCTGTAGAGCTTGCTTTTAGAAAGAAGGCTTGTATTTTCCTTCCAAGGGAAACCAAAGCAGAGAGGAAATGGAATTTGAGTTTCAAAGAAAGCTTAGAACTCCAACAAAGATTGTAAGATTATGTTTGGGAATTTCTCTTGCTACTCTGTACTTCTCATTACCAGAAAGAGATGTCTTCATTTGGGCCTTTGAAAAAGCAGCTGGGGCTGAGTCCATTATTTGCTTCCCCTACTGCCTGAAATAGTCAGCAATGTGAAATTGCCTTCAGCATGACAAATAGTATAGTTTTTTTTGTACTGAGATTTGAGCATGCTTGACTGGTGCTCTACCATTTGAGCTCCACCTCCAGGCTTGCCTCTGCTGAATATTTTGGAGATGGAATTGAACAAAGTTTTCTGCCTAGGCTGGCTTTGAACAGCTATCCTCCAGACTTCAACCTCCTGAGTAGCTAGGATTATGGAAGTGAGCCACTGGAACCAGCCTAGTGAATGGTCTTTGTAAGGAGCAAAGCTAAAGATATGTGAAGACACAGCACTAAAAACATCCTTCTTAAAAATGAATTAATATAGGTAAAGAATTTAAAACTATGCTTATGACATATATGCTTATGACATAGTAAAGCTCAATAAATCATGTGTGTTACATAACAGACACTATTTAAGTTAGGATTTGAACTCAGCATCATATGCTTGCTAGGCAGGCACTCTACCAACTGAGTCATAAAATTTGCTATTTCTGGGTTTGTATTTTAGATATGGTGTCATGCTCTTGCCAGGACTAGCCTTGAACTGCAGTCTTTTTATGTCCATATTTTGAATAGCTGGGATTATAGGCACGATTGACATCTTGTGCCATGTTCCTTGGCCTAGCTGTTCATATCAACTGCCTCTGTGCATATCAATTATTGTCCATTTGGAGAACTGGGCTTCTTTTGCTTCTCTGCACTAAGAACTCCTCAGGTACCTGTGGAACTTGCACACTTCTTCGCCTGGAAGCCTAGAAATCCTGGGATTTTAAAGGGTTCTAGAAGTAACCTTCAACTGATAAAAATAAGAAATGATATACAAATAACCCAGTTTCCAAATGCCCAGTTCTAAGGATGTTCTACCAGTTTTCTACCAATATTCTCAAAGGATCCCAGTAGAATCAAGCTCCAGTTTCCCATGCCATTTAAGCACTGTTGTTTTTCCTCCCCTTCTTTCTTCCTTCCTTCCTTCCTTCCTTTCTTCCTTCCTTCCTTCCTTCCTTCCTTCCTTCCTT
>NW_012267312.1:5947610-5983771 GCF_000151885.1 Dipodomys ordii
CTTTCTTTCTTTCTTTCTTTCTTTCTTTCTTTCTTTCTTTCTTTCTTTCTTTCTTTCTTTCTTTCTTTCTTTCTTTCTTTCTTTCTTTCCTTTTTGTTTGTTTGGTTGTGGGGCTGGAACTAAGGGCCTGGGAGCTGTCTCTGAGCCTCTTTGTGCTTAAGACTAGCACTCTATCATTTGAGTCACAGTGCCACTTTCAGTTTTTGAATAGTTAATTGGAGATGAAAGTCTTACAGTGCCTTTTTTTTCTGCCTGGGCTGGCTCTAAACCACAATCATCAGATCTCAGCCTCCTTAGTAGCTAGGATTACAGGCATGAGCCACTGGCACCTGGCTTTTTTCTCTCTTTCTTATCTCACTTTGTCTTCTTTCTCAATTGTGCTTCCTGGGATGACTTCCCATATAAATTACCTGAATCTAAGTCCTTTCTGAAGATCTATTTTCTAGGAAACCAGAACTAAGAAACTATTGTTGCCATTAGCCACCTTTGATTGCAGGCCCCTGAGCTATAAAAAATCATGGCAAAAATTCATTATTTATGGCTATTTAGTGATTTACCTTGTGGAAATAAATAGATACATACTGGCTTGAAGATTTACAGAAAATGACCACCAATTATTGAAGTAATAAGAAACAGGTGTTTGGGATTATGATTGTAGCTAGGAATCAAAGACAAAGGCTCAGATACCTACTAAAAGGTAGAAAGAAGTAGTATCTATGTGGCAACATATGCAGCAAACCCCGTGCTCATGGGTCATATAATAACACTATCATGTTTCAACAAAACATGATCAGCATGTATGGACTGCAGCCTGAACAAGTGTGTGAGAATAGAAAAGACGTTCATGCTTTTAGTTCAGTAGAAATGCATTCCTTTAAAGGAAAATGCCATCCTAAACATTTTTGTACTTGCAAAACAATCTTCAAGAAATACAGCAATTTATTTCACATGACATTTACAGAGAAATCAACAGAAGTAGCTTTTATAACATGTGAATCCACAAATCACGTTTCCTCGCTGTGGTTATGTATTGAAATCTCTTGAGGTCTGTTCTGTTGCTGTCCCTGGGAGAGAGCCTTTAGAGATGATTGTTTCAGTTCACATAAGTATCCTTTTCTCAATGGAAAATTTATATGATTCCCTACTGGGCCACCACTGCTTTCTTCATTCTCAGGCCCACAAAGACACTCATTGACAAGCATGGCTATGTTTTACTTAAATGCTTTCATTGTCACCAACATTTCACATGGTGCTCGAAACAAAAAAACGGAAAGATGAAATTACAAAAGAAATACAGAAGTGGATTCAGAATGTATTAACAGAATGTAATTTAGCTATTATAAAAATAATTTAAATATAAAAATATGATGAGTTTGATGATAATAATTATAACAATGGAGGGAAATTTGATGACAGCATTGATATCTAACTGTAGCACATCATTATTCCAAGATGACCTTTTCCTCTTCCCACATATTTCTACTTTTTTCAGTATAGAGGGTGGGTTTTATGATGTCAGATCTCAGGGGTTGTGTGGGCTCTCAGCTGGTGATGCATAATCACGGCACCGATTCTCCAATCTGCCCTATTTCAAGTTACTATCTAGTACTGGTCAATAGAAGACAAACGGTAACCGATCACTCTCTATTGAATTGTTCATAAATAATCACTATATTTAAATTTTTGGCTATTACATTTTTTTTTCTAGTTGAGCATGGATCTTGGATCTGAAGGACTTCCAGGTTTTGAACAAGGACAGAGTAGTTGCGAAAATGAGAATATATACAACATAATAATGGGGTAAGCTTCAGATGGGGAAGGGGGTTTTGGAAGGATGTTATGTGCTGTCAATGAAAACTAAGTGAGCCCAGAATTTAGTTGTGACTGGTACAGTCTGTCTGCATCAAGCAAGGCATTTGGGTTATGGAGGAAAAAAGAAAAAAGAAACCACAAAAGCAGGTTTTTATTGGAATCCAGTGGCCAAAGAAGCCAGGGAGCTTGCTAGATCCTCACCCATCAGTTAAACTTTCTGGTGTTACTAATAATACTTATATCCAAGGCCAACCTAGGGCGAGTGAATGGAAACTGCTTTAAGCTCCTTTTGTAGACCTGACTGCAAGTATTATGGAGAAACTTTCAAACTCCAGTTAAAGAAAATGAAGTTTCTTGATACCACAGTAGCCTTCTCAAACAGATCGTTTTCATTAAATCAGAATTTCCTTTCTCTATTGTGGTAAATTCACATAAAAATTCATCATATCAAATGAGGGTTTCTTAATCTTTTTGTGCATGGATCCCCTTGCCAGTCTGATAAAATTTTAGACCTCTTGTCAGAATCTTGTTTTCAAATGCGTAAAATACAATACATAGACTCTCAAAGGAAGCCAATTACATTGAAATTTTGTCATCAAAAATCTTAAGAAATGGCTGGGCATTGGTGGATCATGCCTATAATCCTAGCTACTCATCAGGCTGAGATCTGAGGATCACAGTTCAAAGCCAGCACAGGCAGGAAATTCTGGGAGACTCTATCTCTAATTAATCACCAAAAAGGTCAGAAGTAGAGTCATGGCTCGAGTGGTAGAGCACTAGCCTTGAGCACAAAAGCCCTGGGACAGCTCCTGAGCCCTAAATTCAAGATCTAGGACACACACACACACACACACACACACACACACACACACACACTCCTTAGGAATCAAAGGAGTAAATAATAATGTATGTGCTTCTTAATGAATGTATTAACAGATATATCCCAATGAACTGAGTAAGTCTATACTCTTATTTGTGGTTCATAACAGGTATTCAACAACAGAGCTCTTGTTATTATCTTGTGGTTATGGTCACTATGATTATATTAAACCTCTCCTAATAAGAGAGTTTCATTATGTTTTTATTAAAATAAAGAGCTCAGAATATCCTTACATAAAAAGTTAAAAACTTGACTATTTCACTGCATCTCATTCCTCTTCTTCACCATCCTTTGCAATTACAAAGGTTAGACTTCTTTACAAACAAAAAGTTTCTTGAGAAAGTCCTTAGCTTTTGGCTCCCATTTCTATCACTGTAAACACGTGCATGTGCCCATGCATATGCATACTTATGAATGCATATCAATACATGCATATGCATGCATGCACATATGCATGCGCGCACACGCACACACACGCACATACACATACACACACGTCTCTTTCTTCCTGCAATAAGAGAATCAAATCCAGGCCTCCTGCCTGGATCTACAGAACATTACCACCAGGCTGGTCCATTAAATATCATTTGAAAGTCAATTTTATCCCAGATTGGTAAGTAGTATGCGTGCTTATGTCTTCATCTACCTTAATTAGGAAAAGCAATTTGCCGCACATTTCTTTAAAAAAAAAAAGGTTAAAAAAGCTGATCAAATTTGAGCTGCTGATAGATTGAAACGCAGTGTATGTTGTGTTGGTGGCACAAAAATGTGAAACCACTTCCCACACCTAAATTATGGCCTGATCTAGAAACAGTCCAACCTTCTGATTCACATACTTTTTTGGGGGGGCGGGGGGTCTGGTCATGGGGCCTGAACTCTGGGCCTGGGCGCTGTCCCTCAGCTCTTCAGCTCAGGGCTAGCGCTCTACCACTTGAGCCACAGCACCACTTCTGGCTTTTTGTTTATGTGGTGCTGAGGAATCGAACCCAGGGCCTCATGCATGCCAGGCAAGCACTCTACCACTGAGCCACCTTCCCAGCCCTGATTCACATACTTTCTAAGTAACCTGTACAATTGCCCATAATTATGGAAATAGGGGCTGTGTCCTGAAAACTAGCCACTCCTCTTTTTGTTTCTCAGACCCAGAGTTGCTTCCATCCCATCATATTTCCTGTGATTCCGAACTATTAACAACTTTGAGACCATTTCCTTACATCTCCTTTTGACAAAATGGTTGCCATGACTGAGAAGCTCCTTTTTCATTGAATGCCAGACACTGTTTTTGTTGTTGTTGTTTCTTTTAACTAGGCCAGAGCAATTTCCATGCTCATGGATGCCTGACATGAGTCTTCCTGATATACAGGTAGGGTGCCAATGGCTGTTTAGTTGGTACTCTGATGGCTTTGAGATCTGGAGGACTGAAAAAGCAAGCCAGCCAGATGTCTTTGTATTTGAAGCGCCAAGTAGCCTCCTATTGGGGGCACAAGCCCTATGAGAAGGCTCTGGGAGAAGGCTGAGACAAGGAGGAATCAGCCAGGCCTAAGCAGTGTGGGTTTTCTAAGAGAGCTGTGGATGAAAGAAGGGAGGTGCATTATAAGTACAAGCCCCACGGTCATTGCCACTCCAAATTGACCCTGATGCAGACTCTGAACTCAAGTCTGAGTCATGGTAAGATTTGTCCTATTATTCCTGCCCCTTTCCATGTTCCATTTGCCATATAGCAGCTAAATATCTATTTTCAGAAAATGAATCAGATCATTCCTCTGCTTAAAAATGATGTCTTTCTACTTCACTTAGTAGTAAATGAAAATACCTCTTCTGAGAGCCTACAGGCTCCTACCTGAGCAGCTGCTGCCTGGTTCTCCCCACTTAGCTGTATTTCCTTCCCTTTTGCTATGAGTTTTCAACCACAGTACCTTCATTCTCTCCTTAGCCAGGTCCATTCTTAACCCACTGTTTATTGATTGCTATTCCTTCTCTTCTGAATAGTCTACCTTGGAGGATAGCTTCTCATCCTCCAGATCTCATTGTAAACATCATCTTCATCAGGTTGTTTTCTAGGCCTCCATCTAGAGTATCTGCCCTTCCCATGCTTCAGGATTTTCACCCATCACAGGCTGACTTGACCTTGTTTGCTTACTCATTTATTGTCCCTTTCCTCTTGACAGACAATCTGCTTTAGATTGACTGTCCTCTCAAAAAAGCCTGAGACAAGGGTTTTGTATCAGTCCTTTGCATTAGACTAAAGGGTTCTATAGTCTTAAAAGGTCCTACAGAAATAAACAAAGGGGATATAGGGATCAGAGCTTACAGGAACATGGGAGGAGTTTTTAGGTCAAAGTGATAGAAGCTGAGAGGTCAGGTAGATAGCTACTGGTGACTGAACTTTGAGTAAAGCACTGCAATGACTGGTTTTCACAAGTTCTCTAGGAAATCTTGTAAAATCTACCTTTTGTACTTAAAAAGAATAATGGCCTTTTGGCCACTCCCAACTTCTGTCTTTCCAGTCTCATTTAGGTTCCTTCTAATGGGAAATTCTAACCTGTAACTAAGAAGGTAAAATAGATGGAAACTCAATTAATTGTTCACTGTGGCTGTGCTGGGTCAGAAATGAGACTGAATGAATATGAGGTGTCTCACAGAGGAATGCTGCTGGTGATGGTTAAGTGTCTCTTTGACTGGACTAAGGAATACCTAGAAATCTGGTAAAGCATTATTTTTGTCTGTGTCTGTAAGAGTGCATAGAGGAGTATAGTGTTTGAGTCTGAGTGAATGAAATGAGGAAATTCTATCCTCAATATGGTGAACAGGCAGATTGAATCCACCAGGATCCCAGAGAGAACAAAACAGAGAGACAAATGTGTCTATCCTCTAAGCTTGGACACACCTTCTTCTTCCTTTGTTCTTAGATATCAGTACCTTATTATCCCTGACCTTTGAACTCCAATACTAACACCACTGGTCCCATAATTTCTTAAGCCTTGTACTGAGAGTTACACTATCAGCTGTCCTGTTCTGAGGTCCTTAGACTTGGACTATTCCATGTTACTTACATCTTAGGGATCTTAGGGTTTCCAGTTTTCAAATGACTTATCAGGGGACTTTTTGAGTCTTCAAAATTACATAAGTCAATTCCCTTAAAAAATCTTCTCTTATATAGCTCTCTTTCTTCGTGTGTGTGTGTGTGTGTGTGTGTGTGTGTGTGTGTGTGTGTGTATTGCAATGCTTTGTTGTTCCAGGTTCTATCATCAATGGACACACACACACACACACACACACACACACACACCTTTAGTTCTCTCTCCCTAGAGAATCCTGTGTGATCCATTTCCTGTCTTTTCATTTCTCTCTGCTCTTAACATTGAAATACTGGCTGGCATACCATAGATAATCCATAAGTGCTTAATGAGTGACTCATTCACAAAATGGCTGCGTATAGAAAGTAATAGAATCAAGAAGCATATAAATCATATTGCTATGGGACCCCTTGCTCACAGACAGCATCTAAAATATCTGAGTCACATTCTCTGCTGTTCCACACAGATGAGCTCTGTCAGAACCTCAGGGTTTCAGGTTTTAATGGTGGGGCTCAGTAGAAAGTAATAGAACAAATATGCTTCCCAGTGAGGGGGTGGCAGATAGATGCAGAGATATCTGAGCAAACTTGTTCATCGGCATGTGTGAGACTCCACTGGGTCTTCTAGAAGTGCTACAGATTGAGACAGGAGTGTCTGAAACATCTGCCATTATTTGTGGTATAAATCTACCAGGACTTCTGGCTTGGTCAGAGAGAGCTCAAGTAGTAACAATATGGGAGAGAAAATGTGTGGTGAACATAGCACCCAAGGGTAGGAAACATTGCTTAAAAGTTCATAAGCTGCTAGAATGGGTTGGCTACCCATGGGATTCCATTAACTAGTGAGAAATTGTACAGGATAGGAGGACATGAATTTATTTTAACAGTACTGTTCCTACATCTATTGATAATGTGGCCATGGTAGATAGCATGAGACTAGAGACCTACGGCCTGAAAGAAATCAAGTAGTGGAAAGATGAATTAGAATTTAAATCAAACAAGCAAACCAAAGCACAAATGGTATGCAGGGCAGAGCATTAAAAACCCCTATACCTCTGTGTAGTAAGTATGAGCCTGCTGAGGTCTGAGGATTAGTTGATGAGATAGATGAGTGCTGTTCCATGAATTCCATAATGGAAATAAATGCTGTCCCAGAAGCTACTCAGATAAGATGTTTATAAACATCTATGGAGTATAACAGGTAGTTTAATGCACAGTTTTTTTTATCTGAATCCTCTTGGGCAGGAAGATTGCTCTTCATAACCTTGAATATACTATTTCTGTGTTCATTCACTCAACAAAAATTTATTGAGACCTTACTATGTGCCAAGCAACAAGCTAAACACTAAAAATGTAGCATCAAACATAGCAGAGCTTATATTACAGCTTCATCCAAAAGAAATGAAAGCACAGATCAATATAAGGACCTGTACACACCTGTTCATGTCAGTTTTGCTCATTATAGACAAAAACAACTCAAATGTCTATCAACTGGAGAATGGATCAACTAGCTGTTGTTCAGTTCCGTGATGGGAATATCTAGCAATAAAAAAGGTGGAAGTTCATGATATGGGTCAATTTCAAAAAATATCTTAAGTGAAAAAAGCCAGACACTAGACTACATAATTTCATTTATAGTACACTACTTTGGGAAAGGTAGTATTATAGGGAAAGAAAGCAGATAGTTTTCCAGTGGCTGTATGGGATTGACTGCAAAGGGGCACAGGGTAATTTTTGGGGTGTCAGTAATGTTTTATATCTTGGTTTATGATGATGGCTATATGACTGAATACACCTCTCAAACATACTGAACACTACACTTTAAAAAGCTAGATATTATAGTATGTAAATTGTATCTTAAGAAGTCTAACTTAAAAAAAACTCAGCAGCCTGCATTCTTTTTTTTTTTTTTTTTTAGTTTTAAAGGTGATATACAGAGGGGCTACAATTAAATAAGTAAGGTAACCAGCACATTTCTCATTGAACAGTGTTACTACCTCCCTTGGTTTCTCCCTTCTTCCCTTCCCTGGCTCCCTTACCCCCAAGTTGTACAGTTCATTTCCTTCATAGTATCTTGTGAATATCACTGTTGCATTGGTTCACCTTTTGTCCTTTGTCTCACCCTTTCTGTGATTCTCTTTCCCTTCAACAAATCAGAGGAACTTATATACAAGTGTACTGAAATAAAAACAGTGATAACCAGGGATAGACCAAAGGAAAAAATAAAAGAAAAAGAAATAACTGAAAACAGTACGCTAAAAACAAAACAAAAAATACCCCTCTTGTTTCTATATCTTGGAGTTCATTTTGATCATTTTATATGGTCATGTGTACATAGTTATTGAGCTTTGAGCCATGTTTTCTCACATTTGTAATACTTAGTATATGCCTAGGCTAGATCTAGCAGAGGATTACAATAGTTCAATAGCCTATGTTCTTTTTTCCCTTAATATATATTTTTATTGTAAAGATACTGTTCAGAGGGTTTACAGTTACATGAGTAAGGTAATAAATCAATTTCTCTTGAGCATTGTTATACCCTCCTTTATATTTCCCCTACCATCTCTTCCCTCCCCACCTCCCCAACTCCTCCCTTCACTCTCCTCCCCCAAAGTTGTAAAGTTAATATTCAACATACTGTCTTGTGTATCTCATTGTTGCAATGGGTCATCCTGTGTCCTTATGGGAAAACATGCTACTGACTATATACATCAGACTTATTTGTCCTCTGTAATGCTTTCCATCATCCCACTTCTAATTTCAACTCCAACTCCAGTGGACAGTGGCCTCTAAATTCACATTTCCTTCCTGTCCATGGCATCTGTTTTTTAAGTGTGCAATACATGCTTTCTCATTTTTCTGCCCTGAGGCTTCCCAGACTGGTTCAATCTACAGGTCAGTGTGGCCTAGATGGGTGGCTGTGTTAACCATCACAGATAAGCTCAGCTCTACAAACTCTATACTCTTTCCAAAGGAGGCCTCAGTGGAACTGAGTGCCTGTGGCCTAAGGGGCAACCTCATGACATCACCTCCCAAATAAGATATTTCCCAATGAACTCTCATCTCAGGTTCTATCTTCAGGGCACACAAACTACAGCAAGGCTACAAAGGGGCTAAGGGTAGCAAAAAGATGACAGGATCAGTGAGCAAGATCCAAGAATTATTGGGAGTTGACAGATTAAAGAGAATGATGTGGAATGGGAGGAAGTGGTAGTTGGAAATTGGGATACCTGAAATTGAGATTATATTGGGGATCATAGTCACCAGTCATGATAAGGTCTAGGGTGTGATCATGGGAGTAAATGGCCAAAGAAGGGCAGGGCCCTCTCAATCACTGGAGGGGAAAGGTCAAAGATATACGCTGGCAACAATGCTCAATAGGAAATGTACTCATTATCTTGCTCATGTAACTTTAACACCTCTGTATAGCATTTTTACAATAAAAACTGTATAAAAACCTGTGAGGTGAAAACAAACAAAAAAGATATACACTGGATAGTTGAAAGGAACAACTCTGTTGGGTTACAATATTACTAGGAATTAAGCTAGTAAGGAGAAGTAAAAACAGTGACTAAATCTTCCAGTGAGAAGAGTATAACAGGGGAGAGGTATAAGTGGAAGCAAGCCACTTATACTGTGGCTGTTTTGTTGACTGTTTTGATGCATGTATATTGTTTTTGTGAACTCCTTCCTACCCTGTTCCTGACTAACCATGCTATGAGTAGATGACAGAAAGGGACTATGCTATTTTGTTTTATTTTTTTGTAGCTGAGATAGTGCTAATCAGAGAGGTGTTGGTTAGCAGATCAGCAGAGAAAGCAAGACCTTTCCTCAGTCTTTTCCTAAAATTTCTGAATGCCAATAATGTGAAGGTTCGTCAAAAATTAAAAAAATAGAACCACTGTACAATCCAACAATTACTGCTAGGGCAATTATTGCAATTACTGCTATATCCAAAGTAAATGATGCCATTGTGTCCAAAAGGCATGTATACTCCATGCTAAGACATGGACTTAATCTAAGTGTCCATCAATAGGTGAAAAAAAAACCCATACTGTATAATGAATAAAACACTATTCAGCTGTAAAAAAAAAGGAGATTATACCATTTGTGACCACATGGATAAAGCTGCCAGACTTATGTTAAGTGCAATAAACAAGGAAGAGAAAGGCAAACACCACATGCTCTCATTCACATGTGGAATCTAGAGAAGTATATATCACACAAGTGGAGAGTAGGGTGGTGATGATCATAGTTTGTGGTACTTAGGGGATCTGAGGGTAAGGAGAGATATTGGTCAAAGGATATGTAAATAGAGTTCAATATAAATAAATTTCAAAAGATTTATTGTACAGCAAAACGATGATAGTTAATAATGACATTGTCTTCATTACAAATGAAAGAGATGGCTGGAGGTGTGGCGCAAGTGGTAGAGTACTCACCTCGCATGGCCCCGAGTTCAAGGTTGAGTACCATCAGAAAAAGAAAGAAAAGAAAGTAGATGTTACATGCTCTGGCCACACAACTGACAGTTGTGAGAGGTAATACATTTACTAATTAGCAAGATTCAGCCATTCTGTAATGTACATACTCCAATGTATACTTCAAAACAGTATGTTGCACACAATAAAAATCTATAATGCTGTCAAATAAGATAAAATTTAAACCTATAATGCTGTCAATTAAAATTAAATTTTAAAATGCATGAAGTCTCTTCAGACAGAATTCAGTCCTTGTAGCAAATACATTTCTAAAGACGACAAACATGACCAAGCCAACTGGACAATACCACTTACTTCCCATGCTTGAATGGTGCAAGACTTCAAGGTCAAGGATCCTCGCTTCAAATCTACACACTGTTAGACAAAAGCTAGGCTTTAGTATACTTTGAAGGAGTTGATGTTGGTTGTGATGCTTTTCAACTTAGTTGTATGCAGATCTTAACGCCCAATTCCCCGCTCCTAAAAGATCTGACCATGGAGATACCTTATTTGATTTCTTCTAAAACAGAACTTTTCAAGCTTCAGTCAGTTAGAATGACCATGCAAACCAGTAGTTCTTGATCCAACTGGAATCACTGAGGGCTGGACCCCCCCCAAAAAAACACCCTTTTCAGTGCTTGCTAAGCATTTCAGAAGGCCAAGATTGAGAAACTCTACCCTAAAGTGGTTAATATGATTGGATCCATGTTAGATTTTTTTTCATATTTTAAGAGCAACCTCTAAGGGGACATCAATCTAAAGTCTAAAGAAATAGCTCTTTGATGGTAGAATCTAGGGGAACCTGTCAAGATCCCATTAAGAACCAGGAGGATGATTTGTAGATCTTGAATTTTGCAAGTAATGCTAATGGTGGTAAAGGAAATGGACCAGATACAGTTAACTTTGAATGTTGTCATGGTTCTAAACACACAGTCTTTTTTTTTCTAAGGCTGAGAACCGAACCCAGGGCCTTGGGCGCGCCAGGAGGGCGCCCTTCTGCTGGGCTAAACCCCCAGCCCCTAAACACACAGTCTTTTGGAACAGCAGCAGCTGTACCTAGGAACTCACTAAAATGTTGGTTCTTAGGTCTTACTCCAGACCTGCTGAATCAAAACCTCTGAGATGGGGCCCAATACCCTGTGTCTTTATAACCTAGGACTCTGATGGCTGAGTTTGAAAGCACATGTTCTTCAAATTTGTGTCCCAGATCCATGACTGAGGTTACTCTGTACATCCAATGTGTCTCTATGCCTGCAACTCTGGGGGTATGCTGAGTGCAACAAGTTCCTTGTTCTAATGACTATATCAGGCTATATGGTACAGTGGTAACTGCTTTCTCAGATACTGTTCTAGTAGGTGGTAGGACAAAGATGTTTGTTCTCCTCAAACACCCTAACACTCCTACAACAAGTGGTTACCACATGTTTATTCCTAAAGTAGATGTAAAATAAAACACATTGATATGTCTATGCTGCAAACCATTCATTTTGATAAATGATGGTTACCTTCCGATGAAGTCATGAATGCTCACTTATTCATGTGGATTGAATTACTAAAAGCTATCCACTAATAACTCTAAGGTATTACCTAGGTTGCACTACCATAGCTGTCTTTTCCTTAAAGAATGCCACTAATTTAAACAGATACTTCAATAATATTCAAGTAGGAGCACCCACCTCATGCAAAGTCACATACAAATGATTGGGGATTGCTTCATTCACTACCTCCTTCATTAGTCCAGGAAAGAAAGGTTCAATTGAATTATACAGGACTCTTACATTGACTGTTGATTATTTTTAAACTCATTCTATTATTTAAAAGTAATAGAGATTGCACAGTTTTATATGATCCGATTTTTATTCAGATTTGAAAGTCATTCACATCAAATTAAAATTCCTTTGGGCCCTTTAAATGCCTTGAATTAAAGTTTATGATTTAATAACTAAAGGGTACAAAGGGAATGTGAACTGACTTTCTGAATCTTCGGTGATATGGAAATTTCCAGAAGATTCGCAGCCTGTTCAAATTAATGACTTTTTTCTATGTAGCAGATGTGGTGTGTATATGTATGGATGGGTAAGGACAGGCTATGATCCAGGATACCTGGGATTATGTCTAGGGCTTATTGAAGTGAGTTAGGGAAAAGAATAATACTAGAATTGTCCTTGAAGGTCATTCTCCTTAGAGGACATAGAAAACCAGAAGGCAAATGGAGAGGAGCAAGGAGAAAAGAAAATGTGGAGAAGGCTGTAATATTAAGTAAGTCACAATGAATACAAACCATTGTATTAAAAGAAACAACGTTTAGTTCTAAAGAACAGATCTTTCTCTTTGCCTCCCTCCCGCCTTCCCTTCCTCCCTTTCTTCCTTTCTTCTGTCTCCTCCCTCTTTCTCCTTTCTCTCCCATATTTTTATTAAGCAGCTATACAACCCAGAAAGAATTCATGAACCATTTCTTGGTTCCACAACTTTAAGAAGTACCATCCATCTTTTAGACCACAGTTAGGAAGAACTGTGCCCTGGGTCCCAGGGTTTCAACCCTTGCTTTTCACAGTGTGGTCCATGGAATCAGCAGCATTTGCATCACTCGAGAGTTTGTTAGAAATGCAGATACTTGAGTATCCTTAGAGATTTAAGGAATCCAGAATCCACATTTAAAAAAAATCCCAGATGACTCATGCTGTGTACACTGAACTTTGAAAAGCATTGTTTTCAAGGCCTTTAGACACACCATTCTTCAGCAATCAGAATTAGGAAGGATCAAAGGGAATGTGCCCACTTAGAACTTGCTCATCATCTTGAACAGTGTTTGGGTTTCTGGCACCTAAATTCTTTTCTTGTATATATTTTTTATTGTAAAGTTACTGTACAGAGGGGTTGCAGTTATACAAGTATAGTCATGAGTCCATTTCCTATCAAGCATTGTTATCCCCTCTTTTGTTTTTCCCATACCATCTGTTCCCTCCCCACCTCCCCAATTCCTCCTACCCCCTTCCCCTGAAGTTGTAAAGTTCATTTTCAACATGGTGTCTTGTACATCTCATTGTTACAATGGGTCAACCTGTATCCCTATTTCAGCATTTTGTTATTTCCCTTCCCCTCCCCAAATTAGAAAAATGTATATACAAGATGCAGGCCACCAGAATCTAATACACTGAAAATAGGTTATATCATGGGGAAGAACATACAAAAGGAACAAAAAAATCACATAATACATTATAAATACATTAAAACAACAGCAACAAAGATAATACCACTTGTGTCCCTATTTTGAGGTTCATTTTGCTTAGCATCATCTTTTTTTTAAAATAAGTTTTTTATTGTGAAAATACTGTGCAGAGGCGTTACAGTTACATGAGCAAGGTAATGAGTACATTTCTTATCAAGCATTGTTGCCTCCTCCTTTGTTTTCCATCCCTTCCTTCCACCTCCACAACTATATCTCCCCCCCCCCCCCCGCCTAAATTGTAAAGTTCGTTTTTCAACATAGCGTGCATCTCATTGTTACAATGGATCAACCTGTATCCCTATTTAAACATTTTGTTTTTGTCCCTTCCCCTCCCCAAATTATGCTGACATCAAATACAGTGAAAGCAGGGGTTATACCATGGGGGAGGAACATACAAAGCAACAAAAACAATCACATGGTATCTTATAAGTACGTTAGAAACAATAGCAAGAAAGAAAAAACTGCTTCTGTCCCTATCTTGGGGTTCATTTTGCTTAACTTTATCTTATCTGGTCCTATGTACATAGCTTTTGACCTTTTCTACTTGTCCCAGACATATACTAGTTATTGCAAATAAGGGAAACCATGGGACCTATGTTTCTTTGGGCCTGGCTTACTTCACTTAATATAATTTTTTCCCCAAGTCTTTTCATTTCTTAACAAATGGGGCAATGCCATTCTTTCTGATGGAACTGCCCAAATTCTTGAGCTTGCTTTCAGGGACTAACCTGCAGCTTACTGTACAGCCAGTACTTAGTCTCCTAGGACTAAAGAGGACTAAGTCCCCTAGGACTAAAGGTGTAGCTGTTTAGATGAGAGAAGCAGGGAGATCCGTGGAAGAAGATTGTAGAGGCAGCTGAAAGATCCTTCAGCATAGGGTCAACCTGTGAAGATTCAGGAGAGAGAAAAAAACTGGCCAGTGCCAATTCTCTGCAACTCCAAATTCCAGCACAGAATTCCAGTGAGCCCCCGAACTCTGAATTTACACCTGGCCTTCCAAGTTGTTATGACAGTTTGTTTGTCAAGATAGAAGAAAAGAACCTTTTTAAATTTAAACATTTGTTAGTTTGATATATAACTTTTAAACATTCAGGCATATGGTATGTGGGACTCTGTTTGTACTCCAGGCTCAGTCCTGCAGATGTTCAGGGTAAGCCTGCTTGTGAGAAAGTGCAAAGACATCCAAGGTTTTCCAGCACAGCATGACCCCCTTTGTTTCCTAAAGACAGATTCCAAGTTTGGAGTGTCTGGCTACCAAGGCTCCCTAAACCTGCATTCTTTTGTGTGCTTGGAGAGTCTTCCTAAACCACATGGCTATTTAGTGGATTTCTTTTAGGATTTCCTCACGGAAGCCTTCCTCTGCCTTATCTTGATCCCATTATACTGCTTGCTTTGAGCCCAAGCTCACAAGAGAAACAGCATTCTATCCTGAAGATCTGCTCAATGCATGGTACAAAGCTCAGGTTCTCCAACTTAGTTTCTGACATTCATGACCCCCAGCCCTGAAATTCTGATCCACTCAAAGCAAAGTCCAAGGACACTAGTGATTCTGATGCTGGTGCTTGAAGAGTCACACTTGCAGAAATCTTACTCTGTAAAGAGGTTGACCTCCCAGTCCCTATGTGGCCTAGTTCTGTTTATAGTCCAGGTCATGACTATCAATTAACTGTACAGACACCGGTGACTCACAAATGGCTTGGAGCTCGTGAAATCCTATGCATTCAATTTAAATAACTTTATTAGGTACCAACCCTTTATGGAAGAATGTAATAGGCACTGTGAACCCACCAAAGTACAAGATACCACCTCAATCATAAGGCTCTTAGGCTCCTTTTCTGTCTAGTTACACTACCTTAGGACTGTCATTCATATCACTTAGAAATATCTATTGTGTTTTGTGGTGTAAAATGTTGTGTTGGAAAGAAAATAGGCAAAGGACAATACAGATGAATGGTGTAATATATGCTAGTGAAGGACAAGGTATTAAATGAACCTATGGTTTACAAATACTCTAAAAACCTCAACTGTAATTACGATAAATCAAAGTTAAACAAATTCATCATTTTCAACACTAGTTAAAAAAGTTAGAGGAAGTGAATTTGTTCAAAGTATAATATATGCATCTATGGAATTATTACAATGAATCCCCCTTGTACTGCTAAGGTATACTAATAAAAATAGTTTATTTTTAAAAAAAAAACCCTTAAGCTGATACCAATGGAACTTTGGAGTTCATGTGAAAGTTTTTTAGAACTTTCAAGAATCTAGTACTAAGTATATATAACCACAATCAAGTGATAATTAGAAAAGTAGCTCTTTTTATTTCTTTATATGAAAAAAGGAAAATTTCTTTTCGTTTCTGTTAACTTAGAACTCATCTTTGTTATCTGCATTGTTCCCAAGTCAGACTAATCTCTTGTCCTTAGCTTTCTTTGGTGTAGCTTGGGTATGGAATCTGAGATGTAAGCAGTATTCTTTGTTCAATTCCCTGCATATCTTTGGAGGCTTAGCACAGTGGTAAACCTCCCTGGACAGAGGTTGGACTGGAGGACCCTGGACACTTGCTGTGACTTCTCTCACATAGCTCACTGAGGAAATTATCAGTTTGAGAAAGTGACTGCTAATTAAGTGCCTCTTACTAATAAGAATTATTGGTAGAATTTGAAAACGTATTTGGGTAATGAATAGAATAGGTATTTATTATTATTTTTGCTAGACCTGGAGCTTAAA
The DNA here is from genome assembly GCF_000151885.1 of Dipodomys ordii. Classification (NCBI taxonomy): domain Eukaryota; kingdom Metazoa; phylum Chordata; class Mammalia; order Rodentia; family Heteromyidae; genus Dipodomys; species Dipodomys ordii. The sequence continues at coordinate 5,963,819 of NW_012267312.1, forward strand.
CTCTGGGCCTCAGATCTTAACCTCCTGAATAACTAGGATTACAGCCATGAGCCACTGGCACCCAGCAAACCAAGGTTCTTTTTTTTCTTTTCTGTTGGTCATGGAGGAATACCCACATCAGTTCCCTGATTTCTGTCTTAGAAAAAAGTCTAGATTTATAACTTGTGAACTAATAATTAAAAACTCTTCCCAAGCTGAATCTGGATAGGAGGGATTCTGCCCATATAGGCAAGGAGGAGGAGGAGAATAAAACTATCATTTATAGAAATGTCTCAGCTGGAGAAATCCCTCTACCTCACTTTTCTCATCTTTATTAAAAAATCAGGAGGAACCAAAGTGGACTTTGATTACCATTATGAGCCCCTAAAGCATATCTCAGAAGTAGCCTCCATCTTGTTTTGGAAATTATGAAATAAAACTACATCTGATTTCCATCAGATGTGGTTTGAATTTTCTGGGCAAGACACTAATCCAATCCTCTGGGATATCCATTGTGAAGCCACTGAGATGCAGCCCAAGATGGATTTCAGTGTTCCTCTCTTCCTTCTTTGGCAGCAAATCATGGTTGTGTCCATTCTTGGGTCACCCTCTTGGATGTGAGATCAAGCATAGTCAAGTAATTGACAGACATCATGGGGCTGATCTGCAAATGGCAACACAAACAGTATTTTCCAGTCTATGCCTGCTGAGAAGGCAGTGGAGAAGTTGAGAGAAGGGAAGGTAGGGGAAAAACAAAGGAGGAGGTAACAATGCTTGATAGGAAATGTACTCATGACCTTGCTCATGTAACTGTAATACCTCTGTACAGTATTTTTACAATAAAAATGTATTTAAAAAAGAAATAGAGAAAAGGTGAGAAGGCAACAGGGTGAGCCACCTATCCCAGCTCTCCTCTTTGTCCTGCCAATGGTGACTTGCATTTTGCCTAGACAGCTACCATTCTAGTCTACTAGCCACTAGCAGGAATGGAAATGTCTGATCTTGCATGTCAGAGATGAGGAGAAAGGAAAATGGTATTGAGATAAAATGCTGCCTTTTCAATAAGTAGCCAAACATTATAGCATGTGAGTGGGAGCCAGGAGTGAGTGAGGGTCTACTCTAATGGGTCCCTCAACTTCATATGCTAGGCTGTGTATTACACACACACACACACACACACACACACACACACACTTCCCTAATCCAGAATTCTTTCTACACTGTCCACTGTTGATGTCTGTACAGACCTTGTTTAAATGATTTCAATGAAGATGAAATTATTGAAATGATTTCAACCTCTCTTGGGAGGTTTGCCCATTACAGCCCACAGTACAAATATTCCAGATGCTGCTTGTGTACAACAGCTTAAATGTTCTGAACTCAGTCAAAGTCGTCCCTCCAAGGACTACAGGCTGGAGCCAAAATAGCTTTGGCCTTTAAGATGAAATCATGAATCCTGTAAACTTCCTATCTACTACTCTTTGACCTCGGATAGCTGTTAAATCTCAGGGATACTAAGCTAGGGTCTTTGAATGTGGAGTGTCAACAACTTTACTGTGATTTTGAGTCTGTTACAGCCTTTTTTTGCTTATTATCTTTGCTGAAGTGATATTCTGGCATTTTTCTGTTGTTTCGTGGTGGAAAGTTTTTATGCAACTCTGAAAATGAAGATACATTGTTCAAATGAAATGAAGCCAGTTACAAACTAGAGTCATACAAAGAACCCTTGAACTTGAATTTTTTCAGAGCTATGTAGAGAGGAGTATACTCCTTTGCCATGTTTTTTTTTTGTCGGTCGTGGGGTTTGAACTCTGGGCCTGGGCGCTGTTCCTCAGCTCTTCAGCTCAAGGCGGGCGCTCTACCACTTGAGCCACAGCGCCACTTCCGGTTTTCTGGTGGTTTATTGGAGATAGGAGTCTCACGGTCTTTCCTGCCCGGACTGGCTTTGAACCGCGATCCTCAGATCTCAGCCTCCTGAGTAGCTATGATTACAGGCGTGAGCCACCAGCACCCGGCGCCTTTGCCATGTTTTATGTTAAACTCTGCACAAGCATTTATTTTGCTTCATTTGCCTGTAAACTACCTCAGCTAATTTTTTAATGGCCCTGAAGATATTTTTGTTGAAAGGAATTATCAGCTAGGACTTTTACCAAGTGTTTTTTTTAAACCAACTCCAGTTGTATTAAGGGAAAAGTACAGGGAATTCTACTTTACATAACTGAGAAGTCCAGAAAGGAAACTGGTTTCAGGTAAAGTTCAATTCAGAGGCTCCAGTGCTATTACCAAGACCCATGTCCTTCCATCTGGGAGGCTTGGCTATACTGTACTTTCTCCACTGACCTTATTCTCAGATTTTACAAGGTGATAGGGCACTTCACCACTTCTCCTTGTTTTCTCTGTATCAAATCTTGCTAATCCAACCACAGGAAAACTTTGACAGAAGTTACCAGAAATTCTCTCTCTCTCTCTCTCTCTCCCCCTCTCCTGTGATGTGAGAAGTGGACCCACTTACACCATTTGGACTTAAGCTTGGGAAAAAGTAGGTGGACTATTACTGAATGAGGGGATCCCAGGTACTGGGAAACACATAGAATACCCATGAGAAAGAAAGCCATCAATTGTCTTCTTCGGTACATCTGGCCCCTCAGAGGGACTCATACATACTGCTAGAAAACAGTCAGCATTGGCAGCTACAACTTCAAACCCAAGAGGGATAAATCAGATTTCTTCACAAGGTAGAAGGAAGATAGAGGAAATTTCACTGTGGATGTTAGGGAGATGGGAACAATAAGGACAATGTTTTGCCCAGAGTATGCTTGAAAATTATATAATAATAACAGCAATACTTTGCAATAGTGATCATGGAGCATAATTCTTGATGCCATCTGGATATTATATACCTAATTTATTTAATCCTTATCATCTTTATCACTTTACTAATGGGAAAATTGAGGCCCAGACTTAACTAACTTGCCCAGGATAACAAAACATCTAAGTAGCAGAGCTGGAATTTAAACTCAGGTGACTCTTAACCCTCCCATGATAGTGCTTCCAAGGTATGAAATGAGTTCACAGAAATGACAATACTCTTATGGCCCTAGAGACAGGAAATGGCTGAGGGAGTGGCTAAGCCATTTTCCAGAGCTGGCAGCCTCTAGGAATACAAGGACAGGAAGAAGAGAAAGTACTTTTCTTCTTCAGTGGCAAAGGTGAAAGAGAGTAATTATGTCCCACAATAAAGTGGTAGGCTTGTAGTAAAATAGGTGGAGTGCAGGGTGTGTATTAGCAATCAGAGGCCCTGAGTGCTTTGCCAGGCTGACCACTAACTTGATGTGGACAAGTCACTTAACCTCAGCTTCTTATATGAATAAAAATGCCTGCTATTTTCTCTCCCTTTTGTATCATTATGGAGAGAGGAGAAGATAATGTGAGATGAGACACTTTGTATGAAGAACTCCTGGTCATAATTACATTTTCTGTAGGCACTCAATAGCTTATTTGCCATTATGACATCAACACTAAAATACTTTTATAAAAGAAAAACCTGCTTTTTAAAAGTAGTATACACTATCTTTTAGAAATCACTTAAGTTTCAAAAATTACATATTCATGTTCAGTGCAGATATTAAAAAAACAGAGATGAATAGAGAGAAGAAAACAAAGAAATCACCCTGAAAAATTTCTTCTAGTTAGTTTTTTAAAAGTTGGTGTTTTTATACCTGTTCATAGTTTTTAAGCTAATTATGTTTCAGTGTATTATTTTATCCTACATAAAGACACTGCCTTTATTCTTTTACAATCTACTTTTTTCCATTTAATGCATTGACTATATTTCCTTGTCATTGTTAGTCTTTTACAACAGTGACTTTCAAATTTCCTAGCTATGGCCATAGTAAAAAAATATATTTATATTGCTACCTACTAACCACACCCATGTTTGTGTGCATGCAGGCACGCATGCGCGTGCACACACACACACAGTGTCATCTAATACTTGTCCTTATAATGTACAGTATACTCTGTTACTTTCTCTTCTGCTTTGCAATGAGATAGTTTGAAACACAATATACTTATTCATGATTTGTTAGAATATTCTATAAGCCACACTTAAATCATCAATTGTGCTTTGAAAAACATTAGTCAATTTTATTGGTTAGGTGGTAGCCCATTATCGAGATTTACCAAAATTATTTAATAAATCTCCAATGGTTGCATTTCATATTAGTTCTAATATTTCCCCATTCATTCTTTTGTTCATCAAATTGTTAAATATGTATGTATTGAAGGCCCCATTGCATGACGGGCACTGTTCTAGCTGCTCGGACCCCAAGGATGACCTGGACAGATGTGATCCCTTCTGTTAAGGCAGTTATATTCTATGGGACACATACAACAGTACACATGTCTAGAGACAAGATACTCAGATGGGGATAGATGGGAGCAGATAGGTGGGGCTACCTTAGATGATACTCACTTGTATATTGAAATAAATTGATGGTGACTGGAAGATAGATTCTTGGTTTCTTTGAGGTTGCTCAAAGGGGTGGCATTTAATAAGAACACATTGTCTAACCACTTTTTGAGAAAATCTAGGTTAAGAGAATATAAACTGAGAGAAGAGCTAGTAGAACAGTCCTGTGATCAAGAACTCAGCATATTTGAGAGTCAAAAGGAATGCCAGTGGGACCTAAGAACCACGAGTGAAGTCTATGGGGGTGGCAGGGTCAGGAGCTTAGCAGGAGTCAGATCACCTGAGACCTTTTATGACAAACACTCCATCTTTGCTTGCAGCCACAATTATACCATGAGGATAAAGCTTAGGCTTTGGGGGGACTAACAGCAGCTGTGGTGGAGACCACTGGGTGGCAGGGAGATTGAGACTTTTACATGTTTTGCTGAATGAGGTCATCTATTCTAGTTTATCCAAGTTTGCTGGAGGAGCTTGGCCCTGGCACTGCACCTTGTTTTGTTCTAAGTCCTTCATGAGGGATTTAGCTTCCAGAGGGAGAATACAGTCTTTGTCTAGTGCACAGCCTGGGTCTTGGCACCTATCCAATGCTTGACAACATAGTAGGTGCTCAGTACATATTTGTGAGATAAAGAATATAAATACTGGACACCTCCCAGACATACAGGCAAAGAAAAGAGGCCATTTCTGACAAATTACCATCGCATCTTCACAAACGTATTAAGAACTCAAATAGCATAATGCCTTAGAAAGGCAAAGTCAAAGGTCAACAGAATAAACTCTAGGAATTGGGTACTTGAAAGGGATGGGATGGGGTCAAGGGGACAAGGTCACAAAAATGGAGAGGAGAAAGGGGGAGAAGGTAGTCAAGAATTCAGTGAATATTCTACATTATTAAGAAGAGTGAGAGAAGGGGTATGCAAAGGAGGGATATAGGTAAGAATGTTGAAAGGGGTGACACTGATCAAGATGCATTGTTTGCATAAACTGCTTTGTTAAATGGCAACTCCTTTGTACAACCATTTGAAGAAATAATAAAAAATAATCATATGTAATAACAAATAATGAAATAAATAAATTCATTAAAAATGGAATTTTCTGTCTTCCTGCTAATAGAGGAGGAAGATCTTTTGTGTGGTAGAGGGGAGTCGGTGCCTCTTTGGTGAGGTTACAAATAATCTCTTCAGAAACCATTATGTATTTTATTTGTTATCTCTCTTATAAAAAAACATTTGAAATGGCCTGATGACTAGCCAGCTGCTTTTTAAATGAAGAAAGAGCACACCTTACAATTGCCAGAAACAGACATTGAAGAGGCCTGGAAATCTGATTTTTCCACATCAGGGACCCTGTTGTGTGTTGAAATAAATTGATGGGGTTACCGGAAAGTGGATTCTTGGTTTCTTTGAGGTTGCTCATTGACTTGAGGAAAGGAGGTGGGGAACATCATCAGAATGGATGGGGCCCTGGAGGAGCCTCCTGAGGAAGCTGTTGTCTGCCAAGGCCTCCTGCTACTTTGGCACCAGCTACATGTCCTGCAAAGCCTTTCCCTGCTCTGCTTGCTTGCTTGTTCTCAACATCAGCCTGTACCCTGAGTAAACATGGATGGGGCGGGGCAGAGCCATTTTATTCTGCTGGTTAATGAATGTCTCTCTTGATTATTGTCCAGTTATTGAGTAAATGGTCTAGGCCTGGTGCTTTGGAACAGGGAAAACATTCTGGTGATAAGTGTAGAGTAGAAGATGAATACTAAAGAGAGGTCTCTGAGAGATCAGGTAAATATCTCTCTCAGGAATCTAAGCCCAAGTGTGGTAGCTGGGAAGAAAAACACTTTGGTCTTTATTGACATAATTTCCCCTGTAAAGGAAAAATGACAACTTGTTTGTGGGTAGCTCTTCTTTTTCCTTTAACAAAATTATCCTGTACAGGAGCATGAGCTTTTTATTGAAGTGTAGTGTTCATTCAAGATGTGCATAAATTATAAATGTACAATTAGATTTGCATAAAGGACATATACCTAGGCATTTGATACCTACATCATGAAACAAAATATGATAGATAGTCTGCAAAATCACTTTGTGTTCCTTACCAGTCACCTCCATCCAATAGATGAGTTATATCTGATTTTGAACTTAATGTAAGTGAATCGTGTAGCCTATGCTCATTGGAGTCTGGCTCCTTTTATTCAGTATTATATTTGTGAAATTTCCATGTATTTTTATGAATAGGATTGGTGTAGTTACTGTCATTGCCATGGAGACATTTATTGTGTGCAAAGATCACAGTTCACTTATCCTCTCTACTTTCTTATTTATTTGTTTGAGATAGTGTCTAACTACATAGATCAGTCTAGCCTTGAACTTGTATTCCTCCTACCTCAGCATCCTGAGAGCTAGGATCACAGTTGTGTACCGCCATACTTGATCTTATCCTGTCTTTGATGAACATTTAGGTAGTTTCTAGCTTTTTTTCTGATATAGCTAATGCTTCTTTAAACATTCTAGGTGAATATATAATTTCCATATGTTCTTGATTCCTTGCATATTAAAAATTGGCAGAAAGCATGGATGGAATCTAAAGTTGCTTTCTGGAGAATACTGTGAACAAGATTTATGAAAATCAGTGAGAACTGTAGTTAAGGATTGGACTGTTTGGCTTCCTATTATGGTGTCATCATTTACAATACAAATGACTTGACTTCCCTGTCCTTCAATGTGTGAGCTGCGAAACATGGATAATAGTAACTTGTATAGATTTGTGAGAACTCAATGTGTTGATAATATATAGCTCTCACACACATGGTGGGTGCTATGTGTAGCTGTGTTACTGACTGAGATGGACATGCTTATTCAAGTTCAATTGAAATCATACTGTTGGGAGAAATGAAGGCCAGGAAAGCAAGTCAGGGCAGAGAATGGAAAGGACATGGTTTAGGTGAGGACTGACTTTAACTTGATCCCATAGTGAGCATGAATGGCACCAGAGATACCTTTCTGGGTAGCAAAGAGGTTGGCTTTTTTTTAAAGACCCTTGTGTCAATCAGTAATTGGCTATGGGATACTGAGGGCACAGCATTCTTGTACTGGGGACTCTCTTCCTGTTAGCTGAGGGCAATCCTCCAGAGAAGGCTACAGCCATAAACTCTCAGCAGCCAAAAACTCACAGAAATTGGGAACTGGGTGTACCTGCTGGAAAGGGAATCTGAGCAGGATACCAATGCCAATGTTTTTTTTTTTTTCTAGCCAGGATTTTATTTGTAGTCAAACCAGACTAGAGCTGAAAAAAAAACTAAGACTTTCAGAAGTCAGGCAGAGAGCTTCCTGTATATTCTTGGTCAAAATCAAGAATATTTACATGTATCCATGAGCTCTAGAAGTCTGAATCAGCCCACGAGTACTCTTTGTGTCTGTGCTCCCTCACTGGCAATTATCCCAGGACAGGCTGAAAATATTAAGATTTCCTTTGCAATGGTGTCCTTTCTAACTCAGCTGTCCATTCTGTCACCCTCCTTCTTGGCATACTTATGTACTTTCATTTCTAGAAAACTTTTTTTGTGGTCCTTGAGCTTTCTTGCTCAAACGATAGCACTCTACCACTTAAGCCACACCTCTATTTCTGGTTTTTTGGTGGTTAATGGGAAATAAGAGTCTTCACAATTTTCTTGCCTAGGCTGGTTTTGAACCTCAATCCTCAGTTCTCAGCCTCCTGAGTAGCTAGGATTACAGGTGTGAGACACTAGTGCCAGGATGATTTCTTTAAAACTTTTGTCCTAAGTTGTCTTTTTCCTCCTGGCCATCTCTATTCCCACAGGGGAAAGGAAGAATGATGTACAGAAGGCATTGCCTATTAAAGATTCTCTAGCTCCTTAGTCTATTTGCTCAACAGTGAAATGTTGCCACGCCAAGAGCTCATGATGTAATCAGCATTTAGATAATGTTTCCTTCTTTTTAGGAGATAGGAGCAAGTGAGCTTTGCCAAAAGTGTATTTGATTTTTAGGAGGTGGCTCTGCTGGTCCTGTCTCTCTACTATTATAGCAGGGAGTGATGTAAAAGCAAAATGAGTCACGTGTGGACAAATAGGAAAGTGCTTACTTTCTTGTCGTTATACCTGGAGAATAATGGAGGAGCCTGGGAACACCTCAGTGACAGTGGGGTGGGGTTCAGAGTACACGAGAAAGTCAATGTCACATAAACACATGGGTTTACGAATTAAAAATCAACAAAGTAGAAGTGGCATGTCTCAGCCTACTTTGGAGATCAAACCTAACAAAGAAAACTAGGGTTTACAGCAGCAATAAGTTGAAATCTACAACAAGTACCAACTCCAAGCAGAGAGAAGGCAGTCCACTCATTCATTCATTCATTCGTTTATCTTTCACTCAGTCAGTTGGTATTCAGCAAGTATTCATTTTGGTTCTCGATGCTAGATCTATCAGGGAATTCAGCCACAAATTTCTTTATTATTAATTGGGATACATGCTATGAAAGGCCAGACAGAAAGAATTGGAAATCCTAGTACTTTGCTGGCTACTACCAAAAGCAGAGTTGGGAAGGTTTTCCAGCAAAGAGATTATGCCTTCTGACATGAAATATTGTGGGCTTGAACAGAAAGCAAAGCCAAAAATGCTGAAAGAATAAGATTTTGTGTCCCAGTGCTTTGGGTGCAATAAATGACTACACAGTTCCTGCCACATCATTGTCACATTCATCTGACAAATATCTAGCCCTATGAAGACACTTCAACTGGATGCAGTTTTGATTCCATAGTAGTTACATTTCTGTCTTGCCTTCTTCTATTCCCCATCCCTGATCCCACCAGCTGTACAGAGACATACCTGAAACCCAGCCTAAGTAGATAAGAAGTCAAAAGGAAAGCTTGATAGGAGAATGAAATGGTTCCATCAAGAAAAGTCACTAATTTTGGTTCTTACATCTCCCTCCCCAAGGTGGTTTTAAAGCAGGTGGTGCTTTTCCATGGACAAAGCAGTTGGTTTTGTTTATGCTTTTACCCTTGATGAAAACAGACAGCTGGTCAATGTGCTTGTGGCAATTGGTCACTGTGTGACTCAGTGGTCAAAACAAAATCCATGAGACCTGACTTCTGAGTCCTGTGCTTTACCACCAGCCGTAACTTCCTCATTTCTTTTTCTGGCTGGTGAATTCAGCTCTTTTAAATTAACATTACATGGAGCTAGGATGGTCAATGGTTCAGTGCTGAAACTAAAAGGAAGCAGAATAAGCCAGATAGGCAATATAATATAGTAGTCTAGCCGCAGCAAGAACAGCAGAAATAGCAGGGTAGAAGTAGGAGAAATAACCATTTATTGTGTGTGCCACTGTACTTAGCACTTCTCCAAATTATTTTTATTTAATTATTTCAACAGTCCCATGCTAGTCCCATGTACTAGCTTTATTGTTCAACAGAGGTCAGCTGACTTGACTAGGGTCATAATGATTTAATGACTTAAGCCAGAACTGGCTCTCTACCTACAAACTCCATTCTTAATTTGGTTTACTTGATCATCTCTAAAGAAGGAAAAAAAATCTTCATTTACCATAGCTAAGATATGGAAACAACCCAGATGCCCCTCAGTAGATGAATGGATCAAGAAAATATGGTATATATATACAATGGAATTCTATGCCTCCATCAGAAAGAATGACATTGCCCCATTTGTTAGGAAATGGAAAGACTTGGAAAAATTATATTAAGTGAAGTAAGCCAGGCACAAAGAAACATAGGTCCCATGGTTTCCTTTATTTGCAATAACTAGTATATGTCTGACACAAGCAGAAAGGTCAGATAAGATGATATTAAGCGAAATGAACCCCAAGATAAGGAGACAAGTGTTTTTTTCTTCCTTGCTATTGTTTCTAGCATATTTATAAGATACCATGTGATTTTTTTGTTGGTTTATATGTCCCTCCCCCATGGTATAACCCTTGTTTTCACTATATTTGATGTTGGTATACTTTGTGGAGGGGAAGGGAAAAAACAATGTTTAAATAGGGATAAAGATTGACCCATTGCAACAATGAGATGTATAAGATGCTATGCTGAAAAACAAACTTTACAATTTAGGCAGGGGTAAGGGGTGGGGGGTAAGGTGGGCAGGGTTATGGGGGTGTAGTTGAGGAGATGGGAGGGAAGGGATGGTAGGGGAAAAACAAAGGAGGAAGCAAGAATGCTGGATAAGAAATGTACTCATTACCTTGCTCATGTAACTATAACTCCTCTGTACAGTATTTTCATAATAAAAACTTATTTAATAAGAAATTTAAAAAACCTTCAGTCTAAGTTCTGTGATCATAGTGATGTTGTTCAAACATTTCGTCTTTGGTTGTTCTCTGTGAAACCAAAAATAAAAATGATTCTCAGGCATAGTGGAGATTTGGCGGGGTAATTAAAGTCTATGGCATACAATGGGCACTCAACAGACAATAATTTCCCTCTTCTCTGTGAACATCACTTGAATCCCTTTACAAGAAAGGGATCATGCAGGCATTAGTTCCAGTTGAAGCTTTTCAGAGGCCTAGAACTAATACTGACTGAGATTTCCTACCCCTTAGTGCCCTGTTCCCAAGTTAAATCTTGATGAGAAATAGAGGTCTGGGGATTACTTCTGTTAAATGGAGTAACTGATGTGAAAATACATATCATAATATTGCCTTCTAAAGATTTAGTCCATTGCCATGTGATGCTATAGCAACTTTGAAGAGAATAAGAAAACTAAAGTGTAGGAAAGTGAAAATTTTCCTTTTGGTAAAGACCACCAGACAGTTCAAGACTCTGTCCCAGGTTGATTGATGAAATCTCTAGAAACTGACGTCTCAGCTCCTGCTTGATGATTGGGTTCTGAGTCACACTCCCAACCCTCCCCAGGTTCCATGGAACTCCCCAATTTACCTTCCTACTAGCTTTCCAAATCAGAGCACAGTCATACTTCCTACAAGCATGTTTAATACTTTCTGTGACAAAGAACACTGCAGGAACATTTGATTGAGGCGTGGGTATATGTCATGTTTTGCCCTCAAGCAAGCCAAAACTTACACCAGTCTTGCCCATATTATTAATTCTTTTCGAAGAATCAATGTTTGACACAGTTGAGTTTCTCTGTTGTACCTTTGTGGGTGTTTTTGTCTGTCTCTATTATTTTCTTTTACTTTCTTTGAGCTAAATTTGCTATATTTTTCCGTGTGTTTTAGAATGAATAATTAATTACATGACTCAGCCTTATATTATAATTTTTGAATTTTAAGGCTATTATTTTTCCTGTAAGCATGGTTTTAGCTGCATCCCATGTTTTGTTGTGCTGTATAGTCATCCGTCACTTAACAATGAGTACATATTCTAAGAAATACATCATTAAGTGATTTTGTCATTATGTGACTATCATAGGGTAAAGTTACACAAACCTAGATAGTGTAGGTCAATCATTTGGTATGACAGTCAATAAGATGGTATGTATGAGGTTGCTCCCAGCAGAATATGGAATGGCATATTATTTTTTCAATTTTTTAATATATGTTTTTATTGTAAAGATACTGTACAGAGGAGTTACAGTTACATGAGTAAGTTAATGAATACATTGTTATCCCCTCCTTTGTTTTTCCCCTACTATCCCTTTCCTCCCCATCTCCCCAAGTTGTAAAGTTCATTTGCAACATAGTGTCTTGTACATCTCATTGTTACAATGGGTTAATCTGTATCCTTGTTTCAGCATTTTGTTATTTCCCTTTCCCTCCCCAAATTAGAAAAATGTATATTCAAGATGCAGTGCACCAGAATCGAATACACTGAAAACAGAGGTTATACCATGGGGGAAGAACATTCAAAAGAATCAAAAAACCACCTAGTACATTATAAGTACATTAAATAAAAGAGCAAGAAAGATAAAACCACTTGTGTCCCTATCTTGGGGTTCATTTCGCTTAGCATGACCTCATATGGTCATATGTAAATAGCTTTTGACCTTTTCTGCTTGTCCTAGACATATACCAGTTATTGCAAATAAGGGAAACCATGAGACCTATGTTTCTTTGGACCTGGCTTGCTTTAATTAATATAATTTTTCCCAAGTCTTTCCATTTCCTAACAAATGTGGTATCTATCTATCTATCTATCTATCTATCTATCTATCTATCTATCTATCTATCTATCTATCTATCTATAGAGAGAGAGCATTTTCTTGATCCATTCATCTACTGAGGAGCTCTGTGTTGGTTCCATATCTTAGCTATGGTGAATAATGCTGCAATAAACATAGTTGGGCTGGTACCTTTAGTATGGTCTAGTTTGTGATCATTTGGGTAAATGCCCAAAAGTGGGATTGCTGGGTCATAGGGGAGCTGTATGTGGAGTCTTCTGAGGAATCTCCATACTGATTTCCAAAGTGGTTGAACAAGTTTACATTCCCACCAACAATGCAATAGGGTTCCCTTTTGGCCAAATCCCCTCTAGCATCTGCTGATATTAGAGTTCTTGATTATAGCCATTCTAACTGGGGTGAGGTGGAATCCCAATGTTGTTTTGATTTGTATTTCTTTTATGGCTAGAGAAGTTGAGCATTTCTTCATGGGTCTATTGGCCATTCTTATTTCTTCTTCAGAGATGTCTCAATTTAAGTCTTTAGCCCACTTATTAATCGTGAGGTTGTTTCCTTGAGGTTTTGTTGTTGGGGGATTTAAGTTTTTGAGTTATAAGTATATTTTAAATATGAGGCCCTTGTCTGCTGTATGGCTAGTGAAGATCTTCCAATTCATGGGCTTCTATTGATTTTCCGACTATGTCCTTTGCCATGCAGAAGCTCTGCAGTTCCATGCAATCCCATTTGTCCAACCTTTCTTTTATTTGTTCTGTTTCTGGGTCTTTATTAAGAAAATTTCAGGCTGTGCTATGGAATCCTAGAGTTTCTCCTATTCTTTCCTGTAATGTTTTCAGGGTATCTGCTTTGACTTTGAGGTCTTTGATCCATTTGGAGTTGATTCTGGTACAGAGTCATATATAACTATCTAGCTTTAGTTTTCTACAGGTGTTTAACCAATTTTGCCAGCACCATTTACTGAAGAGGCTGTCTTTCTTCCACTCTATTTTTTAGCTCCCTTATCAAAGATTAGGTGGCTATACGTCTGTGGGTTCATTTCTGGGTCTTCAGTTCAATTCCATTGGTCCTCATGTCTGTTCTTGTGCCAATACTAAGGTGTTTTGATGACTATGGCTTTGTAGTAGAGTTTGAAATTTAGTATTAATATTCTTCCAGCAGTGTTCTTTCTGCTAAGGATTGCTTATGGTATTCGGGGTCTTTTATTGTTCCATATGAATTTTTGGATTGCTTCTTCTATTTCATTGAAGAATGAAGTTGGGATATTCATAGTTATTGCCATTTTCACGATGGTAATCCTCCCAATCCAGGAGCATGGAAGGTTTTTCCACTTCCTTAGCTCTGCTTTAATTTCATTTTTCAGGTTTTTAAAGTTTTCATTATACAGGTCCTTCACTTCTTTTAAGTTAACTCCTAGGTATTTTATTTTTTTGTGGGACTATTATAAAAGGAGTTGCTTCCCTTATTTCATCCACACTCTTCTCCTTATTGGCATGCAGAAAATCCATTGATTTTTGAGGGTTAATTTTATTCCTTGCTACTTTGCCAAAGTTTGGATCAGCTCGACTAACTTGGGAGTGGAATTCATGGGGTTCTTGAAATACAAGATCATGTCATCTGCAAAGAGAGAGGGTTTTACTTCATCTTTCCCTATTTGGATCCCATTTACGTTTACATCTTGCCTTATTGCTGTAGCTAGGCATCCTAATACTAAATTGAAGAGAAGTGGAGAGAATGGACATCCTTGTCTCATTCCTGAATTTAGAAGAAATGGCTTTAGCTTTTCACCATTAAGTATAATTTTGGCTGTAGGTTTGTCATACACAGCCTTTATTATAGTGAGGAATGTTCCATGGATTCCTAGTTTCTCCAGAGCTTTCATCAGAAAGAGGTGTTGGATCTTGTCAATTGCTTTCTCTGGATCTATTGAGATAATCATGTCATTCTTATTCTTGCTCTGGTTAATGTGATAAATTATATTAATTGATTCGTGTATATTGAACTAGATTTGCATCCCTGAAATGAATCCTGTTTGACCCTGGTGTATGATTTTTTTGATGAGTTGAAGTCAATTGGCCAAAATTTATTTGAGAAATTTTGCATTGATGATCATCAAATAAATGTGTCTACAATTCTCTTTCTTTGATGAGTCTCTGCCTGGTTTTGGGATGAGGGTTATGTTGGCTTCATAGAAAAGGTTTGGTAGTGAGCTTTCACTTTCAATTTCATTGGCAAGTTGGCAGAGTATTCGTGTGAGTTCTGCTTTGAGGGCCTTGTAGAATTCAGCTGTAAATCCATCTGGTCCTGGGCTTTTCTTGGGTGGGAGGTCTCTTATTGCTATTTCTATTTAGATGCTTGATACGGGTGTGTTAAGTTGGTTCAAATCATCTTGGTTTAGTTTGGGCACATCAATATTTGGTAGAAGTTCATCCATTTCTTCCAGATTCTCAAACTTATTAGCATAAAGGTTTGAGAAGTATTCCCTTGTAATGTTCTGAATCATGGTTGTTTCTGTGGTGATATTTCCGTGCTCATCTCTTGAGTTTGTTTTTTGGGGGTGTGTATATTATCTTCTTTTTCTGATAAGATTTGCTAAGGGTCTGTCAATTTTGTTAATTTTTTCAAAGAACCAACACTTTGTTTTGTTGAGTCTTTGTATATTTTTTTGGACTCTAATTCATTTAATTTAAATTATTTGTTTCTGTCTACTGCATTGGGGTTTTACCTTGTTGCTCTCTTTCAAGGAATTTCAGGTGCCTTGTTAAATTATTGTTTTCAGATCTCTCCTATTTGTTGATGTAGGAACTCAGAGCTAGTACTGTCTTTGCTGCATCCCAGAGGAGCTGGTAATTTGTGTGTTTATGTTGAATATCATGAACATTTGAATTTTCTTCCTAATCTCTTCCATGAGCCAGTGTTGGTTCAACAATGTGTTGTTCAGCCTCCATGTGTTACAGGATTTTCTTTGGTGGCTTTGGGTATTGAATTCTAATTTGATTCCCTTGTGGTCTGAGAGAATGCAGGGCATAAATTCAATGCTTCTGAATTTGGACAAATTTTCTTTGTGACATAAAATTTGGTCTATTTTGGAGAATGTTCCATGTACTGCTGAGAAGAATGTGTATTCTGATGCTGCTGGGTGAAATATTTGGTAGATGTCTGTTAAGGGTAGTTGGTCTATGTAGTTGTTTACATCTGAGGTTTTTCTGTTGAGTTTTTGCCAGGTTGATCTATCCAGTGGGAATAGTGGTGTGTTAAAGTCCCCAACAATTAATGTCTTTGGATCTATGTGAGACTTTAGGGAAAGTAGTGTTTCTTGCATAAATTTAAGTGCTTCATTATTTATGAATAGATATTTAAAATTGTAATATCTTCCTGAAGGAGAGATCACTTCACTAGTATGTAATGACTTTCTTTATCTCTTCAACACTAATTTTAATTTGAAGTCTATTTTATATGATATTAAGATTGCAACTCCTGCCTGTTTATGGGGGCCATTTGCTTGGTAGATTTTATTCCAGGCTTTCACATTCAGAATATGTTTGTTTTTGTGGGCAAGGTGTGTCTCTTGAAGGCAGAAGATTGAAAGATCTGATGGGGCTAGGTTGTGGGTAGGGTTGAGGCCTGTCAGCAATCAGTAGCTTTTCCCTGAGGGGCTAGCTCCTGAGACACTCACACAGCCCACCCTGGAGCCATACTCAGGATTTATGTTCACTGAGTTTCAATTGTTTTTATTTTACCCTCCTGGGTCTGCTGCCTGTGCTGCCATGGGGTGGGGAACCTCTAGCTCTTTTTACCCAATGAAGAAAGTCACTCCTCCATGGGTGGAGCAATGTCTGCATGGGAAGTGCAACTTTCCCTGGTGGGGGAGGGGGTGGGGAGTGGAGCTGAGCCCCACGGGTCAGGTTCCTCTGACTTGTTCAATGGCTCCTATTGTCTTCTTCCAAGGCCTGCCTTACTTGCTAGCTGCTCTTTGTCAGTATCAAAGATGGAGTTCTTTATCAAAGATGGAGTTCTCCCGTGGTGGGGGAAGGGCTACCTTCCCACTGCTGTTCTGTGACAAGTAGTGAGAATGTCTTGTGTGTTACTCATGCCTTTCCCTTGGTTTCTGGGCTGTCCATGGTCTGTGACTGTCTGTGGTCGGCAGGTTGAAGATTTCTGCTCCTTGTTAGTTCTTGCTGGTGAGTAGAATCAGCTTGCACACCATCTCTGGTGCCTTTGTTCTGGGTTCTAGCTGCTTATATGGCAGCTGTGGCAGCAGCTGCCCCCACAGACACTGTTGAGTGCTTGGATCTTTCTCTTTAACCTAGTTGCCTGAATTTTTCCTCTGTGGCCAAACTCTCTGTACTATGATGCACACTTGGTGTGACTCTTTAGCTCTGGACTTTTCACTGGAACACTAAAATTGGTTTCTACATGAGCTTGTTTAGTCCCCAGCTTCTCCTTGGCAATCTTCCTCTGGACGTCTGACATACTGTTTTATAATAATATTTTTATAAGTCTAAATATATATAATATAGTAAATATGCAAATCAGTAACAAGGTTGTCTATTATCACAATAAATAGATAATATACAAAGTTGTATATGCTATATTTTGTACAACAAATTAGGCTTGTTTACACCAATACTACCACAAATATGTAAATAAAATATTGCCCTATGATGTTATAATAGCCATGATGTCATGTGGCAGGATTTTTTCAGCACCATTATAATCTTATAGACCACCATCATATATTCAGTTCATCACTGACTGAAATGTTCTTACA
Organism: Dipodomys ordii; assembly: GCF_000151885.1. Taxonomy (NCBI): domain Eukaryota; kingdom Metazoa; phylum Chordata; class Mammalia; order Rodentia; family Heteromyidae; genus Dipodomys; species Dipodomys ordii. The sequence continues at coordinate 5,981,139 of NW_012267312.1, forward strand.
TGGTTCATAACTATATTTTTTATTTTACTCAAAAGTAGTTGCTAATTTTATTGTGATTTATTTTGCCTTAAGTTATTTGGAAATATAATATTCAATTCATGAAAATCTGAAATTTTTCTAGCTATATATTTTAAAAATTATTTGTTTTAGCTGTACACCAATGGCTTACACCTGTTGTAATCCTAGCTACTCAGGAGGCTGAGATCTGAGGATCACTGTTCAAAGCCAGCCAGGGCAGGAAAATCCATGAGACTCTTATCTCCAATTAACTGCCAGAAAACTGGAAGGGCCCAGCACCCAGGCCCAGAGTTCAAGCTCCATGACTGACAAAAAAAGAAAAAAATAATTTTTATCTTAATTTGTACATTCTAAATGATCTTAGTATTTTAGAATCTGTCCTAATGTACATATGTCCCGGCATACATTTAATGTTTTATGCATACTTTAAATATATATATAATATTTAATATATGTATATGTTCATATATATATATATATATAACCATAATCCAATGAGATCAAATTTGTTATTGGTATTATTCAAATCTTCCATATTTTCCCTGATTTTTGCATGTTTTTATTTCTTTATTAGTTGTAGAGAGAAATAATTAATAAGACAGAAATCATGACACTGTTCTAAAAAAGAGGCAGATACCTACAATCCTTGTAACTGGAATTTCTATGGTCCAGCCTCCATATGGATGTGAATGAAATTTGCATCTGCTGTGAATTTTGGTTGTTATTACTGATAAATCTTTCTTTCTTTCTTTCTTTCTTTCTTTCTTTCTTTCTTTCTTTCTTTCTTTCTTTCTTTCTTTCTTTCTTTCTTTCTTTCTTTCTTTCTTTCTTTCCCTTTCTTTCTCTCTCTCTTTCTCTTTCTTTCTTTCTTTCTTCTTTTGGGTCCGGTCGTGGGCCTTAACTCTGGGCCTGGGCACTGTCCCTCAGCTCTTCAGCTCAAGGCTAGCGCTCTACCACTTGAGCCACAGCACCACTTCCAGCTTTTTTTTCTGCTTATGTGGTGCTGGGGAATTGAACCCAGGGCCTCATGCATGCAAGGCAAGTGCTCTACCACTGAGCCACCTTCCCAACCCTTCCTTCCTTCCTTCCTTCCTTCCTTCCTTCCTTCCTTCCTTCCTTCCTTCCTTCCTTCCTTCCTTCCTTCCTTCTTTGCTTTCTTGCTTTCTTTCTTGTGCTTGTCCTAGGGCTTGAATTCAGGGTGTAGTCACTGTCCCTGAGCTTTTTTGCTGAAGGTTAGTGCTTGACCATTTGAGCCATGGCTTTTTTTGGTGACTAATTGCAGAGAAGAGTTTCACTGGTTTTCCTGACTGGGCTGGTTTTGAACCATGATCCTCATATCTTTCCTCCTGAGTAGCTAGGATTATAGGCATGAGCTACCTGCACCCAGAAAATTTTTTATTCTTTAGTGAAACAACTTACCTCTTTAAGGTGGTAGGAAGTTCCAGATCACTGTACCAACACTTTCCTCAAGGTGTCTCTCTTGAAAACCTAATACCATCAACAGATCTTTGGATCATACTTTGCCAGCTACTCATCTTTCTGGCAGTTATGTATGGATTTAGATAAAAGAATCTAAAGGAATGGAAAGTACCAATTTATGAGCCTCATTCTGCTTTCTGAGCCATTGTGACCATTTTTCCTTGCTACAAATGATCTTAGGGTAAACCTTAGGGTTAATTCTTGGCTTTTCCCTTGAGCAAGTGCTGCTCAGTATAAGTGATATGAGAGTTGTACAATTTGTTGGTCATTTCTGAGTTAATATTTGTTTCAGGTTCAACCTTTTTCCTTTCTAGCCAGACAGTTCCATACTTACGTACAAGTTGTAGAGTTATGTTTATTTTTTCTCCCCAGGCAATGTCAGCATCATTCTTGCAACAAAAACACATTGTTGACCATCACTTGAATGGCCTTCTTCCCTTTTGTATAGTGGGTGATGAGACCTGTTTCAAGTCCATCCTGTCTGGCATTTGGAACAGTAGCATTTTTTTGGTGGTCCTGTCGTGGGGCCTGAACTCTGGATCTGGGCCCTGTTCCTCAGCTCTTCAGCTCAAGGCTAGCACTCTACCACTTGAGCCACAGCGCCACTTCCAGCTTTTTTTTCTTTTTGCTTATGTAGTGCTGAGGAATCGAACCCAGGGCCTCAGTCATGCAAGGCAAGCGCTCTATCACTGAGCCACCTTCCCAGCCCCTGGAACAGTAGCAATTTATACCCATGATCATGTCCACTATTCAAGGAGTCTTGGAATCCCTATATTATTTTGTTTGTAGGAAGCCCACTGAAATTCCAATCCACCATTAAAACATGTCAACAAATGACCAGGTCTAAATGCACTTGATATGCAAATGCTAACTCAGAGAGATATCAGTGCAATTAATGATCATCCATTAAAACCTGAGCTTTGGTAGTTGGGTTAAGTAAATCTTTGCCTAAACCTCCCATGCTCCTGGATTGGAAAGATTAACATCGTGAAAATGGCAATACTTCCCAAGGCTATCTACAAATTCAACTAGATACCTATCAAAATTCCAACATCATTCTTCAAGGAAATAGAAGAGGCAATCCAAAAATTCATATGGAACAATAAAAGACCCCAAATAGCAAAAACGCTCCTCAA
>NW_012267312.1:5998021-6006283 GCF_000151885.1 Dipodomys ordii
TGATTACATAGTTTCTAAGTCACAAGTTCATTCTAACTTTCCTGGAGCAAATTGTCTATCACAGTCTGTAATATATAACAGTGTTCACATGTTATTGGTGTTGATATTTTTAATTATTATTTTTTTCAGATCTGTTAGTGCTTCTGCTCTTGCCCAGTTATTTAGACAGTTTTCCTGGGCCTCTAGGTTATAGACTTCTGTTTCACCAGGACTCATGAAGTCAGTCTGCGACTCCAGTGCTGGCTGACTTTTTCAGACTTGAACATAAGTAACAGACTCTGAACATAAGGAACCTGTTAGCATTAATCTTCAGGATGCCTTAGCTTCTCCTACCTATTTTTAATGAGTATACTTGCCCTGTCCTGTCTGCTTCCCTTTGTATTTTCCTTCATTTTTCCTCTCCCTTTCTTACATCCTTTCTTTCTTCAACATTTGTTATGGGCATTTAATGAAAGACAGAGAACTATAGCATTTACTCTAGTCATCCAAAACTTATGGTTCATACAAAATGTCCCAAAGCAAATTGTCAAATCCAAGTCACACACATCCTGTCTCTTAGTAGGTGGACTAATTGTATATAATTACTCTAAGTACTATGAGTGAGAAGCCTTGTGAAATACTAGATAAGTAACATAGCTTTCACATATGCATGTAGATTCTATTCTGATTAATAAAATTCAGTGTGATTCAGAAAATAATTTTTACTGAATTACCACGGTTTTTGTAATTATATATTTTAAATAAATGTATACTATAAAGACTATTACTACCGGGTGCCTGTGGCTCATACCTGTAAGCCTAACTTCGCAGGAGGCTGATATCTGAGGATCATGGTTCAAAGCCAGTCTGGACAGGAAACTACATGAGATTCTTATCTCCAATTAACCACCAAAAAAGCTGGAAGTCAAACTGTGGCTCAAATGATGGAGTGTTAGCCTTGATCAAAAAAGCTTGGGGACAGAACCTAAGCCCTAAGTTCAAGCCCCAGACTGGCATGCTACGCATATGCGCTTGAGCACGCACACACACACTATTATCTCATTGGTGTCCATGAATATTTTGGTGTTATATCATTTAAACTTTAAACTTTGAAACCAGCCAGGGTTAGATTTAAATTGCACTTTTTTCATGGATTTGCTGGTCAAGTTACTTAACTTTTAATAACTTAATTTCCTTACCTGAAAAAGTGAGTCATTACATTGACTTCATAGATTCTTATGGTGATTAAATGAAATGACAAATGTAAATCATTTAACAAATCACATGGTTATTCAATAAATGATTATCAACATTGTTGTGAAAAATAGAAAGGAGTTAGTAAAAGGTAATAGTGGAGATGGTTACTAAAGGAGATTTGAAATCATATCTGCCATTGTACATCTCCTACCATGCCTTTGATCTTCTGAAGTTCAGCACAAATACCTTAACTGAATGAATGACCAGCATACTCCCCAGTATGCTGACCAATGTTGTAAGAAAGTTGCTATATTTTGGCGATTCTACACCTGAGCCTTCTTCCTGTGTTCCTGAGTGAAATTTGCTGCGTGATATGGAAGTATGTGGTACCCATTATTTGAATGTTCTATTCCAGTGACACTGGCAGCATTCAGAAGTGGTATTAGATGATGGCATTACCTGAGCTACTCTTACCAGGCTGATCTTGCTGCAAAACTTTGTCAGTGCTGATGGCCTCTAGTGTTTTTGTTCATCTTATTCTCTTGCTTTTCTGGTCAACAGCTCATGCACAAACTTCAGTTGGAATTATCTGGAATTGATTTCTGGTGTTTGCAACCAACATAGCCACCTGACACACCCATAGTCTATAGTTTACTATAGACCAGTGTCATATGGCTTATCATAGATATGTACTTTAGGCTCAGCACTTATGGCCCATATTTAGCACTTTCTGCACAGCCTGGTTCACAATGAAGATATTGTGAGTGACATTCTCTCTTGGAAGTATGCTCCGCATGCATACCAGAGTGGTTGATGGCAAATATAAATAGAAAAATAAAAGATAAAAAATAAATAAAGTTCAACCTATCATACCACATATCTTTTCTGTCCTTCCATGTCTGATCGTTTTGACTATCCAATCATTAGCAGTGTGTGTGTGTGTGTGTGTGTGTGTGTGTGTGTATGTGTGTGTGTATGAGGACACGCATAGGAGTTGTTAACAAAATCTTAATAGCCATATTCATATGATCATATAAAATCATTTTTTATGACATGAACTCCAAGAGAAGGAAACAAGAGATACTTGTTGTTGATGTTTTTGTTTTCTTTTTGTTTTGTTTGTATTTGGGAGGGCAATGGAGGGCACAGAAAAGGTAGAACAGAGGATGAACAATACAACAGTGGTACTCACTAGACACTATGTGGAAAATGAACTGTACATCTTGTGGGTAGGGACAGGAGGGAAAAATTGGGAGAGAGTGAGGGAAAGGGAGACATGGTTCAAATAGAATTATACTCATTACCTGATTCATGTAACTATAACCTCTCTGTATATCACCTCTACAATAACAATAGCAATCAAAATAATAAAGACGTACAGTGGGAAAATAATTGTGATGGTTGCCTGGGACAATATATCTGTCTGGTCACTGTCCCACTGTTGAGTCAGTTTTGCTTGGCTGCTTCAATCCATAGAAGATGACAACAACTAAATCCATATACGAACTAGGGGCTAAGGCTGACTTTGAGCTACTCTGAGCTTTCTTCATTCCTCACCATATTTGATCCCAGTGAGTTAGCTCTTCAGGGTTAACACTGTCTCTCTTTGGTTTCCAGCAGTCCCAGCCCCAGGTCATACTGGTTTGTAGGAAGAGTGAGGACTGCTCCCAAGTCCCAGGCTTCCTGAAAGTGCTCTACCGATCCTAGACACATACAAAGTACACTCGTTTGTTTTTGAATTTCAGATGTTAATTATAAGGAAGAGAATTAGGCATATAAAACAAATTACATTGGCAGCGTTTGCTTCACTTGTGCTCCACGGGGCCCAGGCTCCCCTAATGAGATGTGACTACAGATCATTGTGCTTCCTGCAAACAGCTGATTGCTTCCAATATACTATGGTCTTCCTTGTGCTGCCTGAGAATTAGCCACACGTGTAGAATTTGACTTCAGAAAGAATCACTGTGCCAGAGATATCTGGCTAGGTGATTGGCAAGCCTGGGACAAAAGGAAGGGAGGAGGAGGGAGAGGAAAAATGTGGGGTAGGGGGGAGAGAGGGCAAGAGAGAAAAGGAGAAGGAGGAAGGGAGGTAAAGAGCAAGAGCAAGAGCGAGTGAGCAAGCTAAAAAGAGAGAGAGAGAGAGAGAGAGAGCAGACAAGCATGAGCCAAAGTTTAGAGTTGGGCTCTAATGTGTATTGGCCACCTCCCCCAACCACCAAAACCAAATCAAACAAATGCTTAGTTCCAGAATGAAAAACACAGTGTATCTATATCCTTTCTATAGAAGGTAATTCTGAAGCTGCCACAGGATGCAAGCAATAATGCTGTCTTTTATCAGTGTTTAATAATATTAATGTCTCCAGCAAAGAACAAACAGGCACTCTACCGTGGGTCGAAAACTGTTTGCGGGCTAATTGGAAAACATTACTTAATGTTTTTCTTAATTAGAATTAATTACAAGACCCTAGTGAAGAAATAAGTCCATATGTGAGATGGTAAGACTTCACACTGTGATGTTAAATTTCCTTCAGAGAGCCAGTCCCTATTCTATCAAACCCTCTAAACCAAGAAGACTTGTCTCATCAGAAGTAACTTGGCAACCTATAAAATTGTGTACCTAAGCATCTCTGTGTTTTCTGTGACTATGAATCTTCCAACAGTGCTGATATCAGCACACATAAACAGAAAAGGAAAACATGTGAAATTGGGGTTGAGTGCTATAGAGGAAGGGTCTGATTTCTTGGACTGACCAGTCACTAATTTGTTATGGGATCTTGAGCCTCATTTTTCTCATCTGTCAATCAAAAGGTAGAGACTAAAAGTTTGGTGATGAATAGTGCTATGGAGCCTTGGAAAGGTAGACTCTAGTTGGAGATCATTAGGTCACTTGATGTACTGCACTCAGAAGAGATAAGGGTGTTGTTATGAGACTGCTGAGTTGGTTCTTGTAAGAATGCTATGATAAAAACCTGAGCCCTGATTATGTGATGTGAAGATAGGATCTGTTCTTCCCACATGTATATCACCATTATACTGTTATCTGCTATGAGGTCCTGCAAAGGCGATGCTAGTACCATACATGTGAACCTCCAGAAATGACCACTAAATAAATAGAAGTTTTCTTTGTTGGTTGTGGGGCTTGAACGCTGGGCCTGGGTGCTATGCCTGAGCTCTTTAGCTCAAGGTGAGCACCCTACCACTTGAGCTGCAGGGCCACTTCTGGTTTTCTGGTGGTTAATTGAAGATAAGGGTCTCACAGACTTTCTTGCCTGGGCTGGCTTTGAACCATGATCCTTAAATTTCAGCCTTCTGAAGTAGCTAGGATTACAGGCATGAACCACCAGCGTCTGGCCTAAATAGCATTTTTTGAATTAAAAAAAAGGTGGTTGGGTGGGACTATAAGTTTCTAAAGCTTTTCAAGCTCAAATGTTCTGGCTTTCTAGTTTCCCCTAATTTCTAGTTTCTGCTAATTGTGAGCCACTAGAATTGAGTTAAAAGGCAGGAGTTTGAAATAAAGGGTGTACTCTTCCAGAGAAATTATCTCTATTGAATCTCCAACTTTATTTAGGAATAGTCAGTGTATTAATCTGCAGAAAATGATTTTATCAAAGAGCAACCAAAGAATTATTGAGCTAAGTCAAATGTGCAATTATTTTGAAAGCAACCAGTTAACAACTCATAACTAAATATTAGTTTGGATGAATCAAATATCCTACAAAACCATGGTTTTCTTTGTATGTAGATCCAGCTATCACTTGTAATATTTCCCAAACCACATTCTAATCTGTAAGTATAGGTGCAGTAGGGTATGAGGGAAAGTCTGCGGAGAAATTAGCCCTGAAAATGCTCCTCAAATTCAACTATGTAAGATTTCTTCAAGATAGAATCCTAAGAGCATTTAACATACTGAGTGGTTTTGCAACTTTCCTGGAACATACAGTTCACAGTGTGTGATCTTATTTCACCTTGGAACCCGCTTTATTAGTATGACACCAAGTCATGAGATGCTTCTGTAGCATTCTACACAATCTGTTTAAAAGTAAATATGCTGTTAAGATCTAAATGTGTACATTCCTCTAAAAATGTGTATAATTGAAACCTAATTACCAAGACAATATTAGAAGGTCGAGCCACTGGAACAAGATTAGGTTCCATGAGAGCCCCTTCAGATCTACAATGTAAGGACGCATGGTGGTCATTTATGAGGCCCTCACCACGCATTCATTCCACTGTTACCTTGAACTTGTGTTCTTCAGGCTCAAGCACTGTAAAGAGTAAGTGTCTGTTGCTTATAAATTATCCAGGCTAACGTATATAGTTGTTCAAACCGACTTGGACATTTACTATCCAATTTTAGAGCAATTTACTTCACTATTTCAGCTGCAAGTACAGGAAAGCAAGCTTAGAAGAATGAATAACCTAGAAAAATATTTAAAATTGGTAGAGTTCGATACATTTCTTTAGTAATAATATTCAAATACGTATATGAGTTTGCCTTTAAGAAGTGTAATAATGAAGTTAAATAAAATAATTTCTTTTAAGTGGCAAGTATAAGATCCAACGATGTGCTAAGTGAAGAAAAGAGGTATGGTTTTATCTTGTTCTTAAATTTTCATGTTGTATGATTTAGAAGGAGGTAGAAAAGACAGACAATGGTGGATTATGATTTTATTTTTCTACTTGAGTAGTTTATTAAATCAACTCTTATTAATTAAGTGAATCCTATTTTCATTGTGCCTAGAACATAATAGCATGTGAATTTCTAAGTGCCATGAAGAAGACACTGTGTGTAACATTTTTATTGTCTAACACAACTCATATTTTGTACCAGTTCTGGGGCTTGAACTCAGGGTCTGGGTGCTGTTCCTGAGGGGTTTTTTTGCTCAAAGCTAGCACTCTACCACTTGAGCCACATCTCAACTTCAGCTTTTTAGTAGTTAACTGAAGATGAGAGTCTCGTGAACTTTCTTGCCTGGCTGGCTTTGAATCATGATCCTCAAATCTCAGCCTCTTGAGTAGTTAGGATTATAGGCATGAGCCACTGGTGTCTAGCAAAAAAATCTTTTTAAAAATTTTATTGTAAAGATGCTATACAGAGGGGTTACAGTTACATGAGCAAGGTAATGATGAACATTAAGTAAGAATTTCTGTACACAATATTGACCCCTGGAATGTATTCAGCAAGACAATAAATGAAGATGTAGAGGTCAGAAGTTTCCACAATAAAAATATTTCTTACACAGGAAGTATATTACTTTTCCTCCAAGTCATGGTATGTTTATATCTATCAATAAAGCAGATGAATTGGGAAGCTATCTTCAGGTGAGTAAAAAAATTCATTCTGAATATAGTTGTGTGCTTATTAGAAATATTGTACACAACTCAATTTATTATTTCTGATTTTAACGTCTTTGCTCCTCTTTCTTTTCCCTTTCCCATGTTGCCTAGCACCCATTATCAGTGATGTCTGAAGATGGCAGGAAGGAGAAAAAGAAGAATTAAAAAGCGCCACAGGAAAATTTATCAGGACTCCTATTGAATGTACTGCAATTTTGTTCTCAAGCAGGAATTTTAAACCTTCATGAAGTGAATCTTTGTCTCTAGGGAAAAAGGAAATTTCCCTTCCTGGGTTGGCCAGAGCTCCCGTTTGCCTCTCACCACAACCATTCCTCATCATAACTGTGACCGTTATGCTTCTAGTTGAAAAGACACTGGATTTATGCTGTACAGCATGCACAAATGGGACACTGGACTGTAAAGTTTGATTGATCGGATTCACAGGAGGCTATCTGAATGCCATATGAGGCATGAGGCTGGTGGCTCACAGCCTGCAAGGCAAGCTGCAGTGCTAGGGAATGGGTTAAACCATCTCAGGCACGGTACACTTTTCAGTCTCTTGTGATGATGCAAACCAGGGCTATCTCAAACTCTTTGGGGCTATGAACTGGCCACGTGTGACAGACACCTTTACCATCAGTTTCTGCATCCTAACAGTGAAATCTGAAGTAGAAATGGTGGGAAAAGCACTCTTCTACTTGAGAGGAGCCAGCAGAGGTGAGGCCTAACTTGTATTTCATATTGTAATGAAAGGATGGTCACACAGCAGCAGGATATTAAAACCATAAATATTACAAAAGATGAGTTCGCAAACATTGTTTCCTCAGAGAAATCTTTTCTTAGACCCCAGACTAGGTAAGGGACCTCTGCTGTACAAAGCCCTGAATTCCTTTTTGTGGCACTCCTTGTCATTGTTATGAACGAATCCATTATTTGAGGGTTTATTTGTGTCTTATTGGTCCTCCAATATTTAATGTTAATTCTATAAGCATAAATATCACTCTGTTTTCTTCTCAGCACCCAGGGAAATATGCAATTAGAGCTTTTCCTTTTTCTTCCTTTTTTTCCCCTTTCCTTCCTTTCACTTCCCTTGTCTTCATGAATAATTCAGTCCAAAAGCCATTAGATGAGGTAAAATGAGATTATTGTCCATAGTGGAAAAAGGAAGGTTGTAGAGGTCTAGACGGGATGTCAGAGCCCCAGCAGGATGAAGGGGATATCTGTCCCTACATATAACCAAAGGACAGGCTCATTCACCTTGTATCCCATGGCAGGAAATTCTTAGTTTACTCAGCCATTCTGGGGCAGAGGCCAGTGGGGGGTGGGCCATCAAATTATAAATTCAATTAGAAAAAAACATCTGTTAGATTGATTTTTTTCATTGTTTCTACGAGTTCTTGTGGCATCACAGAAACAGATCACTGATTAGTTTACTTTGATGGCCAGTAGTATCTGTGCTAATTGAATTTTTGACTGAATGTTTGGGAGTCATAAAAAGATGTGTGTGTGTAGGGGAGGGGTGATGTACTAGAAAGACAACCTTTGAAGTCAAACAGATTTTGCTTCAAGCCTCAATTTCCTTATTCACACAGTGGGGTTGGTAATAAATTTGCTGGTGGGAATGTGGTGATTACACATAATGGGCTGTCCATATTCACTCGTTATGGGCTCTTGGCTTCAATGCTCAAAGACAGAGGTGCATCTATCACAATGTATGTGTGTGTGTGTGTGTGTGTGTGTGTGTGTGTG
>NW_012267312.1:6006333-6010276 GCF_000151885.1 Dipodomys ordii
TTTCTAACGCATTTATAAGATTATTTCTTTGTAGCTTTGTATGTCCCTCCCCCACAGTATAACCCCTGCTTTCACTATATTTGATGTCAGTATAACTTGTAGAGGAGATGGGGAAAAACAAGTCGTTTAAGGATACAGGTGGACCTGTTGCAACAATGAGAAGTACAAGTTGTCTTGTCAAAAACGAGGTTTACAATGTTGGTGGGGGGGGGAAGAGGGGAGGATTGGGTGGCGAGGTGGGAGGGGAGGCTGGGAAGGGATGTAAAGGGTAAACAAAGGAGGAGGCTGCAATGCTTGATAAGAAATGTACGCATTAACCTGCCCATGTAATTGTAACCCCTCTGTACAGTGTATTCACAAAAAATTAAAATTAAAAAAAATCTAAAAGCAAAAAAAAAAAAAAAGAAAATCTTTGCCTGACTTGATAGAACACCAGACACTATAAGGAAGAAAAAGATGGAAAGATTTAGATGCTAAGGCCATGGCTGTCATTTTGAGAGTGTGAGGAGTAAGGGAAATACTTTGAAAATGTGCTGCCAGGGGATACCCTATGATTACTGAATGAGAAACCAGGGTAGAGGTACTTCTCCCCCCCTTAACCTTTCTCTATCCAAAAGACAGCTAGTGGAGAGTTCAGGTGCCTCAGTGCCAGTGTCATCTTAAAAGCACTGGCAGCTATAGGTGGTAAGTCATCCACCACTTTGATTGTGCTCAACAAATAGTTAAGAATGAAATTATTGAATAATACAATTCCAGAGTTCAGGAGAACTGGTTCAGTTGTACTATTTATTCTCTTGCATCTGGAAATAATTGACTTAATCTCTGAAGCAGCAATTTCTTAGATAGGAAATGGGCTAATGAGATAGATGTTTGGCAAAAAGATTTGATGAATTGATTTTCATTGTTGATGCTTGCAATAAAAGGATGAAGAATTAGATGTTATTATCTCTAGTGCCTTTTGAGATTCTAGATGAAAACTAACAGGTTCGAGATTGATTTCTACCAATCACTTCCTCATGGCCAAATTGAATTCCCCTTTCCCAATTCTCAAAACTTAAGGAGTGCACATTTATGATTTTTAACACTCTCAGAAAAAAATTGGTAATATGTGTTAACAGACTTTAAATGATCTTTTTTTTTCAGACCAAGTAAAGTTTTACATGGCTATGCTAAAATAGACAAAAATATATGATTGTTTTGGTCTTTTTGCTAAAATAAGATTTGTCAACACTAAAATACTATTTGGATGACACTAGAAATCCTTTTTTGTTCACTATTAAATTCTTAAGACCAAAAATGGCCTGAGACATACAAAGTGTCAATAAATATTTGTAAGATGAATGAAATGAAAATTACATGCTATCTACTGCTATGATTAGTCATATAAATTCACTTTAAAGAATAGGGCACTTAGCTGGGTACTGGTGCCTCATAAATAATCCTACCTACATGGGAGGTGGAGACTAGGAATATTGTGGTTCTAGACCAGCCTAAATAGAAAAATCTGCAAAACTCCATCTCAACAGAGGGAAGCGAGATGTGCTGGCACACACCTGTCATCTCAGCTAACACGGGAAGCTTAAATAGATGGATTGAGGAAAGGAAACAGACAAATCAAGGGACAAAGGAACAGAATACTGAACCCCCATCTTGGAAATGTTGACAGCTAACAGTTTTCAGCAGTCTCCTTTTATAATTTACCTCTACAAATTTGGAGAGAGATCTACTTAGCATAAAGTCATACTCCATTCCCAGACTATTTTATAGCTGATGACTGTTTCGTACACTAAACTATGGCTCATTCCTTTATCTTAACACACAACAACTTGGTTGAGTCATTTTAGCTTTGAGCTTCCTGGGCTTTAGAGCTTCCTGCAGGTTGAACACTTAACTGGAAGTGCATGGTAGCTCAACTTTTCCTTTTGCCTGTTCCTGCTTCTTTCTTATCCTCTCCTCAGGTATTGATGCACCTTAAATTGATCTCCAGGATCTGTTTCCTTGAGAATCCAGAAATAGCTGAATAAAGTACATGTTGAATAAAGCATTGCACCTGGCCATCAGTGATAGGGAAGGATCCACAAGTGCACAGAGTCGTCTCCAAGCCCAAGAAATGGGTTTTCTTAAGTTCTAACAGTACTACTAGACATATTTTCTGTTAAATCTTTGTGGATAGGGGTCAGAGAAGGAGTTCCATAGAATCTACAGACATATACTTATTTGAATTCATACAGTGCCTTAGTTAAACAAATGGCTTTTTGGAAACAGCCCTGCCATTTAGTAGTTATATGGCCTTTCATAGCTCACCTCTCTTGGCCTGGCTTTATTTACCTGCGAAATGGGATTGGTAAAAATACCTCCTTCTTAGAATGTTATGAGAATTACATGAAGTGAAATAGGTAGAACTCATAATATGGAACGAATTAGTGTATAATAAAGGGAATGTTTATTATATTGTGGTAAATAGAGATTTGTAACTTGATCTGGACAGGGAAATGTCTGTGGAGATACAGAAATCTGGACTATGATCTAGTAGACAATTGTATATGTGTGGTGGATCCTCTTCTAAGGAAAGGTTTTGGATCCCAGTTGTCAGCTCTGTCAGGCTTATGCCGCTGCTGCAGGAAGCCAGCATAGCCTACAAGTATACCTTGTATTTGATTGATAAAAGGGGGGAGGGGGAAATCAAGGGCTTAGTCACTTCATCTCAATACAGAATGACTGCAGGGCTCCATAGGGAGGAGGGGAGCAGCAGAGACTTTATCCAGCTTGCTTTCTACCCTAGCTTTTCCCTCTGCTCACTCTTACTTGTGCCTCTTTTCCTTCTCTAAGTGTTGATCTTCAAAAAGAGACCTCACCCCAAATTCCATCTCCAGGGCTTCTCTAGAGAATCCAGCCTGTAACAAAGCCTGAAAGTCCAATGCAAAGGCAACTTTTCAGACCCTATCTTCTCTCCCCACCCCCACTTCTTTTGTTCATCCTTTTAATCTTTCAGTCTTGTGCCTTTGTCTGTGCGCTGTACTCTCCAGATTCAGAGCATTGAGTTTTAATGGCCTGTTGTACACAGCTTGTCCACGAGCTGTCAGGTTAAGGCAGAAGCCTATTTAGACAAGTTGTCAGGTTGAATGAGAGAGGAAAAAAAATCCTAAATCAATGTGTTTTTTCATGCAATCACACGTGGGCTAATTTATCTGTAGCCACGTTCTACCCTGCCAGTTTGGCATGAGGGTCCTCAGACAAGGGGGCTGCGAGTGGGCTGATTAACAGAACGATTTTTATTGGGAGAAGGAAAACACAATTGTTTTATGGTAATTATCACCATTTGAACCTGCACACAGGCTCCTGGGGAAGATTAAAGAACAGGCTCTGAACGGATGATGAAGCAGCTTGAAACATGCACAGGCCAGAGGACTAGAACTAGTTAGGACATTAACATTATTTTCCACTTTTTGTAGAGCTATTGGGAAGGGACAGAGTGACTAACTTTTTGTGTGTGTGTGAAAAGTTCGTTTTTTGACCTAACGTCTTGTACATCTCATTGTTTCAGTGGGTCCACCTGTATCCCTATTTAAACGATTTGTTTTTTCCCTTCCCCTCCACAAATTATACCAACATCAAACAGAGTGGGGGAGGGACATACAAACCAACAAAGATATATCTTATAAATATGTTAGAAACAATCACAAGAAAGAAAAAAAACATTTGAGTCCGTATCTTGGGGTTCATTTTGCCTAACATCAACTTATCTGACCATTTCTGCTTGTCTCAGACATATACTAGATATTGCAAATAAGGGAAACCATGGGACCTATGTTTCTTTGCGCCTGGCTTACTTCACTTAATATAATTTTTCCAAGTCTTTCCATTTCCTAACAAATGGGGCAATGTCATTCTTTCTGATGGAGGCATAGAATTCCATTGTGTATATATACCACATTTTCTTGAT
>NW_012267312.1:6012369-6064724 GCF_000151885.1 Dipodomys ordii
GAGAGAGAGAGAGAGAGAGAGAGAGAGGCACAGCATTCTGATTAGTCCAGCAGATTCTTTCTCGAGTGTTTGTAAAATGCACCGATATGTATGGCTATAAAGGGAAAGCAATGACATTGAAATACAGTTATCAACATATTAATAAGAATACTTGTGATGTAGTAATCTGTTATTGATATATTCATCAAGAGATAGTGTCATGATTTTGAAGCAAAGATGAGGGTAAATGATCTATCAAGTTATCATGGAAAAGTACAATGTACTTCGAATAAGTTTGTGACATATATTGGTGACAAAGAGGTACTACTCACATAACTATGGTCTGTTTTGAACATTTCCTAAACAAAGAAACTGCTAAATGTTCTAAAAAGTTTGTGAACATAAAAATGGTGACTCTTTAACATTTAAGGTCACAGATCTCTGTAATCTTTCCTCAAATCCCTCTGTAGAGTCCAGGTTAAAACTCCTACGCTAACATTGCTGCTTGTATGTATGTCTTTCTTCTCTTCTTACCTTCTCCAAGGACAAGGGATAGAGACTTTGATGATGACTGTGGGACATTATGTTCTCCAATTGCCATTATGAGCCTGAACTCAGGCAGAGATTCTGAAGATAGCTCCTGTGGCCACCTGCACTCTTAGGTGTGCTGGGGCATAAAATAGAGGAGTCTGCACACTTAGACTTGAACAGACCCCTGAAATACCCCCAAATTTACTTCCTCTGCTTGCATATGGAGGATATATATATATATATATATATATATATATATATATATATACACAGAGTCCCTTACAATTTGTCATTTCCATCACTAACCATGCTGGGTAGACTTGCTTCTGAGGAGATTATAATGCTACCATAGCCACTTGTGTTAAAAATGATCTCCCTTGCCTCCAGCGAGCTATTTGTCCTCTGAACTTTATTTATAAACGCTCCCACAGTGAAGGCATCTGTTTCTTCATGTTAATTTTCCTGTCTCCCATCTTTCTAGCCCAGAAGGAGAGTTTCAACCTGTAGGCAAGCCTAAAGAGAAGCAGGTAGTAGGGGAGCTAGACTGGAAAAGCAAGGCTTGTCACAGCCCTGTGCCTTAGGTAGATGGAACTGCAGAGGAAGCACCATTTATTTCTGACCTCCCTTGAAGGTCTGGAGGAAGGAAAACTGTGAAACTCTGAAATCAGCACAGGTGCTATTGTGCCTCTGCTCAGGCTGCAGAAGCAAATGAGGTGCAGAAATGAAGACTTGGGAAGGAAAATAAAGAACATTTTGGCCAGTGGGAAGAAGGGGAAGAAAGGGTGAAATGAGATGCAAAAATTGAAATGAATGATCTTCTTGCTTTTGTAAATTTAATTTTTATTTTTGTCGGTTGTGGGGCTTAAACTCTGGGCTTGGGCTCTGCCCCTGAGCTCTTCAGCTCAAGGTGAGCACTCTACCACTTGAGCCACAGCACCACTTCCGGTTTTCTGGTGGTTTATTGGGGGTAAGAGTCTCACGGACTTTCCTGCCGGGGCTGGCTTTGAACCATGATCCTCAGATCTCAGCCTCCTGAGCTAGGATTACAGGCGTGAGCCACCGGCACCTGGCAATCTTCTTGCTTTTATAATCGAAAAGACTAAATACGCCATAAATATTATTTCTTTTCTTTTTGGGGGGAAGGGCTTAGAAGATTGCCTCTCAGCTCTGGAAGAAATCCTAAGCGACAACACAAATCTTGGAATTTTGCATTTACTGTTGCTGCTCTGGCTACATCAGTCCACTTGCCAGGCTCTTGACAAAATCCCTGATGCCTCTTTTGGGGGTGAAATGTGGAGGAAACTAGGTCACCTGGAGACAAAGACAAAGAAAGGCGAGAATAGATGTCGTTCTGTGCAAGCTTTTGAGGTGAGCTGGAAATCACCAATGAGATATCTGAGCAGGGCTCCCTGCAGTGGCTCCTTGATGTATCATATTACCAGTGGAAATTGTCCACTGAGAGAGCAGTGAGAAGACAAAAACAATGATGTGTTACACAGCCACCGGATGTGCCTGAGAAAAGAATTTCCCTCTAAGGTACCCAGAGCTAGTAGCAGTCTTAGGCTTCTGCTTTGAAGAGGACAGAAGGATGAAGGAAGGATTAATTAAAAACCCAGATTGGCCCTGAAAAAAATCAAATGAGTAGTAATGAAACCCATCAGCCTCCTTGGCAGAAAGGGAATTACACTAAATACTTTGAACCAGCCTGCAGGCCCCTGTCAGGCTAGCTTTTTTCATAAAGACTTATAATTGTACTTGACTTTGGCTAAAAAACCTGTATCTGATTTTGTACAATATGCTCAAGTCTCAGGCCTTAGGGAATGTCATTGTGTTCTTCTGTGAGATAGAGCTTCTCTAACAGTCGGTTACAGCACCACTTGGTTCAAGGACACATTATTCAGCAGAGTGCAGGTCTCTGTGAGAAAAGAAAAAATAAAAGGGAAAATTCTGTACCCTGGACACTGAGTACTGCTTCCACGTTTGTTTCTTTCAATAATGTTGCCCTTTTCTGTAGATAAAAGTCCTTCATCTTCTTTATACAACCTTAAGTATATAAGAAAAGGGAAGGAGAAAAAAATAGCCTGTAATTTTACCACCCAGATAGGCCTGTTAACAGCTGATCTTCTTTATTTCTTCTTTTTTTTGTTTCAATTTTACCTGTAAAATTATAGATTGGACCAGATCTAGTTGATGGCTATTCATTAAAAGGAAATGCAGCAGATAGAAACCAACTTCTGGTTCTATAGTTGTTCACTGTTCAATTACTTATCTGTAATGTAAGCACTTTTGATTGGCCCAGCAGTGAGACCCTTCTTTTCGGGACCTACCTGCTATCTTATAAGACCCTCTTGTAATAGCAAAATAAACCCTTTAAGTTGAGCACTCAGTACTATTTTCCCAATGATTATTCTTTTAGCAAACAATTTTGAATTCCTACTTTGATTCAGGCCCAATTCTAGGTATCTTTACATAGATCACTTCACTTAACTCTATTCATTTTTTTGTATTCTTAGGGCTAGACCACTTCCTAAAATGTAGAAGGATGGATAGGAATGTATTTTGGAAGTAATATAAGCATTAAGGGTGGACTAGATTTATGACCTAGCTCTTCTGTCCAATCCAACTCCAATGCTTGCATTCCTTCAAGTGGAAAAAGCACAGACTCTGATCAGCCTTCAGGCCTCTAGCTTTCATTCTCTTCCTTCAAATCTAATCTCTAGAGAAATATCAACATGAGCCATTGCACTGCATTTTAGGTGTGAGTTTAAGTTTCTCTGTGATAAACACTTGCACATGAAGTAAAATTTCCAGTGGTATGGTTTAAGTTATATTTTACATCATTGTAGAGGTTTTTTGTTTCTTCTGCAGCCCCTATGTGACCTTGTGTCACCTATTAAGGAACCTTTAAGATTCCATAAATATTGATTGGGAGTCACAAGGAGTGGAGAAGAGATATGAGTTGGGCACACTTTCATGAAAGACAGTTTTAGCAATTGATGCATGAAATGATAATTGTCTGAACTCCAGTGTCAGTAGAACAACTGAAAAGGCAAAACAAGATTCCAGAGACTTTACATGCCTAGAACTTGTGAGACACAAACTGATGTGAAGAGAGGGATATAAGAAAATCCAGACACTAAGTTTGAAGACATAAAGTAGCAGAGAGTGCAGCTATATCTTTGGAGAATAGGATAAATTTAATTTTAGTCACAGTGAATTTGCGATGGTTGGGAAGAAACCTGGGTGGGAGGGGGATGGCCACTAGGAAGTTGGAAGTGTCAAGTTTTGTAAGAAGAAGGCTACCTGCAGCACCAACATCATGGTTCTATTATGATTAGGGAAAAATTGGGGTCAGAGCTTTGATTTAGGATCTTCATCTTGGATGAAAGGAGACAGGGAGGTTGGTAAATTGCCTGAGGGAAACAATGCAGAGAACAATAGTAGAAAACTAAGCACAGATATTGAAACGAGCCCACATTTAGGGGCAAGAGTTAAAAAATGAGCTGAACAAAGGAGCTACAGGACAAGAGGATGAGAGGGGGAAGAGGAGAAAGAAGGAGAATAAAAGGAGGATGAGGAAGAGAAAGAAGATAGATACAGTGTCTCCCAGGAGGATATCTCAGCAGAGAATGGACAGCCCAGTCAGGCAGCCAGGCAGAGAATGAGGACAAAGGAACATTTTAAAAGACTTAGTAACAGATGGAGATCAAGAGGGAGGCACTCTGCCTACAGATAGTCACACAACATCCAGTAAGGCACAAACTGAGCTCTAGCCCAGAAGAAGGAGAAGGAACAGCATAGGGAATTCAGAGTTTGTTTGAGCTTCCTTCTGGATGACTTAAGAAAACCACTGAAGTATCTGACAGCTTATTAGAGATCAGACTGTTTTCTGGAAGACAGATGGGAGCCTTGGATAGGATTTAAGTCCAGTTTCCAGGAAAATTAAAAAATTACAATTTCATATACTCACATTTGTGACGATAAAGTTTACTGTCTGAATTGCAAAACCTTGAGTGCACAAAGGCATTTATGATCTTTTGCCTTCATAGATTCATTGCAAAGCACTTTGAAGTCTTTAAAGCCCTTCCCTTTTCATTATTTCCAAAGGAAACAGGGGTTGTAAGTGGCCAGGCAATAATCACCCAAGACCTTGGACTCCTGGTTCAGAACTTCAAGAGTTTACTTTTTGTTGTTGTTTGTTTTTGCTTTTGTCTTTGTCTTTCTGTTTATATAACACAAGCTATACAAAGTAAGGATTCCTCTAGGTTAATATGTTACTAGTTCTGTTTGTTGATGGAAATAGAAGCTTGATGTGTGTGTGTGTGTGTGTGTGTGTGTGTGTGTGTGTGTGTGTGTGTGATGTGCACTTGTGTGTATATGTTAGTGAAGGGACAGTTCAAGTCATTTTGGAGCACAAATCTTTCTGTAGCTTGCAATGTATATAAGCCAGCATAGTGGTCAAAAGTATTGCCTCTCTGTATGATTTTGGTAAGTTCCTTCCCTTCCCATTGCCTCAGTTTTTAATCTGTAAAACAAAGGTGACAGTATTTGTTTTCTAGAGAGGCTAAGAAGATTAAATGAGATCATCTGTGTAAACATTTAACACCTTGAACTTCCATTTGCAAGTATACAACATATGATAGTCATTGTGTTACAAATATAAGCAGCTCCCCGTGAAGGGTGGCTTACACTGCTCTACTTCCAGGTTCCATGTACTTTCAGGGATATTTGAACTGCTTAGGTATGATCTGTTGTGACCTGGGAATTGACCTGTAGCCACTTAAGGAAAAGCCAATCATGACAAAATGAATAGAGACAGGTATGAGAGGAAGGCTTGGCAAAGTTATCTGGGTATGTGTTTTTTTCAGGCTTGCCTCACTAACATGCTGTCCCTTGAAAAATCTGTTATTATCTCAGAAGAAAGAATGTGTACTTCACTATATCCCATTAGACTAGGCCATTCTTTTCCAAGTCATGGCTACAATTCTTCTCATATAGTGTTGCTGCAAAGGCAGACAGTATACTTGAGAAGCAAAAGAAGAAAACTGAGTACTGGCAGCCAGGTCCAGTGAGCAGGAAGTCATTCAAGCCCTGGACAGGTGAGCAGATTCTGAAGGGTTCTGTAGGAGCTGTAAGGAGAAACATGGGAGAGGAGAGATGAGCATCTGGAGGCTTGGAAAAGTGATAGCATTCTATCACCTTCAGATAAAGCACAATAGTTTCTTCTCCATGGGCCTACACCTGAATGTGGGAGGAAGTCTTTCAATGGTGGACTTGGAAAAGTTTGATTTGTAAAGCCAGAGCTATTTTCCATGGAGAAACATACAGGTTTGAGTCAGTTTTTGAACTGTCAAGGTATTATCCTGGCTATCTCTAGAGTATTTAATGGTAGGAACCCCATGAATAATTGCTGATGGAACAATTGGATTAAGATTATATACACACATTGCACTAGCACCCACCAGATAAAGCTTTGCTTTAGCTGGGTCATCAGTGGCTCATACCTGTAATCCTAGCTACTCAGGAGGCTGAGATCTGCAAAGCATAATTCAAAGCCAGCCTGAGCAGGAAAGTTTGTGAGAGTCTTATCTTCAATTAACAACCAAAAAGCCAAAGTAGAGCTGTGGCTCAAGAGTTAGAGTGCTAACCTTGAATAAAAAAATCGAAGGGACAGTACACATGCCCTGTTTTCAAACCACAACATTGGCCCGTGCACATTCACGCACGCGCACACACACACACCTCACGAAACTATAACAAGGACAACAAAAACACAGCTTTTAGTTTGCAAGTGAAATAGAAGGCTGGCCAAGCTCTGCCAAATCCTTGAGTTAAGAGAAACCACTTCCCCCAAAAGAAGTGACTTACAAAGACATCAATCATTATCTGGTATTTATGGTGCAACTCTGAGTGAATTAAATCTTGGAGCAATCATGATGTCCATTCTGGATGGGAAATAGAAAGCTAACTCTTCTAGCTGCTAAATATTTTCCAGGGTTTTGGTGAAGTGTAGCTGAGTGCACCACAGTGCTCTTCTCTGAATAGAAACCCCTTGCAGAAAGACTGACCTTTTCTGGTTCAATGCATTGCTGTCATTTTATGTCTGTGCTACTTCTGGAAATGTTTGAATTTTCATCATCATTTGTGTTCCCTACTAAAGCGATTTCTGATATGGGGAAGTAGGTTGGAGATATTTTGTGATCAATCTAGGAGCTCCTAGAGTCTTACAGGATAGACTACTTCTGCTTATTATCCCTCATTATGGATTATACCCTATGATGTGAGCACAAATTCTAGGCTCTAGCAGCCCCCTGTATAGCATGTGGGCCTTTCCACCACCATCTTTGGTTAGAGAAGGCAATTAATCTGTTTTGATCTGGCCCTGTGGGCAAGATATGCCAACTACAATTTAATTTGGAAGGAGATAATTCCTCTACACCAGCCACAGATCTACTGATTATCCATTGGAGAGTATAGTGTCTGTCCTGTTCACCCTTCAGAAACCAGCTGTGTGTGTTCCTTCTTGTTTCTCCTCACCCTCTGGCTTTCCCTACTCCTCAGAACAAAAACCATCCCTTCTCTTACTTAGTGGAGTCTGCAATCACATTAATGATTCTCAAGGCTGGATGTGTACCAGAATTTCCCAAGAAAATTCTAAAATGGACATAATAATAGCTTGTGCTTATTAGATACTAAGGACTACACACACATGTGTACTTACTATCGTAACAATCTTCTGATGTAAGAATATAATTATTATCTCCACTTCAAAGATTGGAAAACTGAGGCTTGAAGTATTGCAGTAGCCCTGCAGCCATGATGAGTTTAAGATTAAGAGTATGGCTCCACAGTCTATGCTTCTAACCATAGAACTATATTCTTAAGATTCTGCTTTTCAGAGTCCCAATCTTGAGCTCTCAAATCAGGATGTACTTTGAACATTCATATTTTTTGCCAGTCCTGGGGCTTGAACTCAGGGCCTGAGTGCTGTCCCTGAGCCTCTTTGTGCTCAAGGCTAGCCCTCTACCACTTTCAGCCTTTTCTGAGTAGCTTCTTGGAGATAAGAGTATCATGGACTTTCCTGCCCAGGCTGGCTTGAACCATGATCCTCACATCTCAGCCTCCTGAGTAGTTAGGGTTACAGGCATGTGTCACTGGCCCTGGACATTTTTCCCCATGCACTCAAAATGTTTAAACACGATTACTCTTTTGGCTGCACTGTGAATCAAGAGATGAAAAAGCTCATATGCCATAAGTATTCATTCTCTACTTGGCCAGAGAGAGATGTGTAGAATTTTCCAGGGGATTGGTAATTGATTTGTTAGGTGAAATTCCCCAACATTAATTTCTCATCCTGTAAGATAGATAATACCAAAACACTTAGTTCATTTATTCATTAATCCACTGGACAAAATGTTAATGAAAGTTACTGTGTGCCACACATTGTTCTATATGCAGGGAGAATAGGGATCTTGTATTCTCTATGTGGTAGGCAATAAGCAAGTATGTAACATTTCAGGCAGTGGTAAGTGCTAAATAGATGGTGGGGTTAGACAGAATGAAGACATGGAAGTCTTGGAAAGTCTCCCTGGTAAGATAAGAGATATGTGAGTAGAGTGAAGAAGGAGGAAATCTAGATTATCAGGGAAAGAATATTCCAGTCAGAGAAAATGACCTATACAAAGACCCTTAAGGTGGGAGCAGTTTGGCAGGTTGAAGGGCTATCTAGGAAGCCAGAGCAGCTGAAACCCTGTCAGAGGGTTGTTGGAAGGGGAAGTCCTAGAAAAAGCCAAGGTAAGGTCATGCAAGTTTTCACAAGTCTAAGTATAGATTTGTATTTTGTGAGATGGGATAAGTTGATGAGGTAATGAACAGAGAAACAACATGGTCTGACTTGCCTTTGCAACAGAGCAATGTAATAGAAGATCAGTAGGAACAGGGTAATAAGTTATCGCAGTAATCTCTGGGCTTAGACCAGTGTGGTAATGTGAAGATGGGAAGAAGTGATTGAACTTCACACATTTTTGATTTCCTGGTGGAGTCTATTTAAAGCCATAGTGCCAGATGAGCCCACTAAGGCAAGATATATATAACTAGAGTAAATAGTAGGATCAACAAGGGCTTTGGAGGATATTTCAAATTTCAGAATGGGCAGGAAGAAGAAAGACTGAGGAAAGAGACAGCAGGTATGACCAGTGAAGTGAGAACTCTGTCAAATGCTGCTGAGATAGTAAGCCAGGTGAAATGGAACACGAGCCACTGTGTTTGACAGTCTGAAAGTTGCTGGTGACCTACAGGAGGGTAATTCCAGTACAGTGGATAAAGCTGGAAGCCAAATTAGGAAGGGATCCTGAACGAGTGGGAGAAAAGAAAGCAGAGATAGAAAGCTTGAATATGTTTTATGGAGCAGGGAAGTAGAGTGGGAGGTGGGGCTAACAGCAGATGTAACAGAATGGTTAAAGGTGGAGAACAGTTCAGGGTGTTTCTATGCGGCTGGTCCTACCAGTTGAAGAAGGAACACTGATGTTTGTAGGTGGGATATTTTTGATGAGTTAAGAGCCGATGGGATTCCAGGGCACAAGGATAAGTGTTTCCTTTGAGGCACTGTGGGAAGGTCTTTTCCAAGGCTAGATGGCAGTAGGCTTGTGTGGTGTTTCACTTTTGATGACTTGTCATTTTCTCAATAAATGAGAAGGAAAACTGAGAGTTGGGTAAAGAAGGGAGTTTTTCTCCTTATTCTACTTCATTGAACAGCCAAGTTTAATTTAAAAATTGTCCTTGCAGGTGTTTCTTTTGAACATCAGTTATCACTATAACATGTATATAACATTTCAAGCAGTTTTTTGAGAGGCAGTCTGCAAATTCATAGTCTTTGACAATGTTCTCTTCATAATCCTAGTCTCAACTGCTTGCAATTT
The DNA here is from genome assembly GCF_000151885.1 of Dipodomys ordii. NCBI lineage: Eukaryota > Metazoa > Chordata > Mammalia > Rodentia > Heteromyidae > Dipodomys > Dipodomys ordii. The sequence goes on from NW_012267312.1 coordinate 6,021,798, forward strand.
TTCAATGGAACATTTACCTCTTTCTCCCAAGAGAAACATTAAATGGAGTCTTGTTTGCACTGTATTTTAAAATGCATTTTTGTTTTTCCCTTGCCTGTGTTTCTTTTGCACGTTCAGATACTAATGACATACATTTCACTCACTTTCTTTTCATTTCAGAAATACTAATATGAGGGTCTGGTGTGGTGATGCATGCCTACAATCACCGTTACTTGGGAGGTGGAGGCAGAAAGAGCATGATTCAAGGATGGCCCTGGAAACAGTATGAAATTCTCCGTTTAAAAATTAAAAATAGCTGGGTACCAGTGGCTCACGCCTGTAATCCTAGCTACTCAGAAGGCTGAGATCTGAGGATTGCAGTTCAAAGCCAGCCTGAGCAAAGAAAGTCCGTGAGAGTCGTATCTCCAATTAACCATCAGTAAACTAAAAGTGGCACTGTTGCTCAAGTAGTAGAGCGCTCTCCTTGAGCTGATGAGCTCAGGGACAGCGCACAGGCCCAGAGTTCAAGCCCCATGACTGACTCCCAAAAAAATTAAAAATAAAAAACTACGAAAGCAAAAGGATAGGATGTGACTCAGTGATAAAGTGGTTGCTTTGCGAACCCTGAGTTCAAACGTTAGTATTTTTTAAAAGAACTAATATGATTACGCATCTCAATATTTCTGCCCTATTCCCTTACATTCTCCTTTAAAAACAAACAACAAACAACTCTCCTCCAACTGAGTGTCCAGTATACACTTTTGCCATGCTTTTCGTATTACAGTGATTATCAAACTTAAACTTATATATGTATCAAAACCCTTTGGAGAATGTCTAAAATGCTGAGTACTCAGCTGTACTCAAAGGGAAGGAGTCTGAAAGACAGGGAAGGAGCCTGGGAAATTACTTTTCTACAAGGTGATGCTGATGTTGCTGGTTTGGAGACCACACTATGGAAACCACTACCCTAGCAGATTCTATTATCCGTGTATTTCTGGTAGTTTTGGAGGGAGGGTTAAGCAGCTACAAGGCCTCTCTCTGAGCCTGAAAAAAGTGATGGGGAGAATGATATAGAGGAGAATGGCACATCAGTTTGTTCCACCCCTCTCTCTTACCCATAGAAGCTCTTGAACGACCCCTGACAGAGGGGACCCTGGGCTGGGTGGACCTTTGGTCTTCCCAGCACAGCCGTCTTTGATAATTCTCATGTCTGTCCTTGTCCAAAAACAGTTAGGACTGCAGCAACCCCAGGGTGCTTTCACGTTTCAAGTCTTGATCCCTTGTGCCCCATCCCACCCACCTCTCACCCAAATCGCCTTTCCCTGCTCAGATCCCTGATCTCTGGCTTTCCACTGTCTGCCGCCAGTTGTTCCCAGTGAGCTCTTGGTACAAGGTGGATTGGCTTCATAATAATCCTGGCAGGGTGCTGTGGGCCAGGGCCTCCCCTTTGAGGCTGATGTGGCTTTGATTTTTAGACAGATTAGCAGCACATAGAAGCAAAGCCCACAGAAAAGGCTGGAGGGAAAGGACCAGTTCTCCACATGACGCATGCCTGTAGTACACCGTGACTGGCAGGTGAGGAGAAAATCTATTTGCAGTGCCCAGCAAGCTAGATGCTTGTTCTGAAGAGCCCGTGCAGCCTAAAAATACTGCAAAAGGCAAGAGTGAGAGAAGGGAAACGTTAGCATGGAATATTTTCAAAAATTAAAAATAGAAAGACCTTCGATAAATGAGACTCACCAGCTGTTGTTCTGCTCACCACCTACAGGCTTTTAGGATTCTCAACAGACAGCCAGTAGTCAGTGTGACAGGAACAGTGACATTATTTCTGGGAATGGAGTCAGGCCACCAGTAGATGGATGGCAGAGGAAAGTGTAGAGAGACAAAGGTGCCACGTGGCAGACTAAATTGATTGGGATTGACAATAAACTAGTCTGGGATCTAATAAGATCCAATAGATGTGGGGTTGGCCTTCAATCTGATGAACCACTTTGTCAGGCTTGCTTAACCTCTGTTTCAAATCAGTGATGCTGTGTTGTCTGTAACACGACATGGATTCTTCTCCTCTCTTGTTAGAATGTTAGGATGCAGTCCCCTTCACCAAGCCTTTTCATTCATTCCTGGCAGGTGAATGGCTTATTTTGTTTTCCTTCTTACTGCTTTCCTAGGAAATGCTTGAATTAGTGAACTAAATGAGCACCCTCCCCCATGGATGAGTTATCTCAAAGGCCCCATAGGCAAATAACAAGACTTGAGGACAAGGAGAACTGGGTAATATCAACGAAGTCCAGAAGGGTTACCTTGTATTTCTTCCCAGCTCTGGGAAATCAAAAGTACAGCATTATGCAGAAGAGGGACAATCTATCTAAGGATTCAATAATTCAAGGATTGTGTGCCCAGTGGGATGAGGTTTAGACTGGGGACCCATGTTCTCTAAAAACAAGTTCTCCTCAGCCAGGCACTAGTGGTTTACACCTGTAATCCTAATTACTCAGAAGGTTGAGATCTGGGGATCAGGATTCAAAACCAGGCTGGAGAAGAAAGTCTGTGAGACTCTTTTGTTGTTGTTGTTGGATGTGGGGCTTGCACTTGGGGCCTCAGCACTGTTCCTGAGCTCTTTTGTTCAAGGCTAATGCTCTACCACTTTGAACCACAGTGCCACTTTGGATTTTCTGGTGGTTAATTGAAGAGAAGAGTCTCATGGACTTTCCTGCCCAGGCTGGCTTTGAACCATCATCTTCAGATCTCAACCTTCTGAATATCTAGGAGGACATGTGAGCAACCAGTACCCGGCATCTGTGAGGTTCTTATCTCTAATTAACCACCAAAAAGTCACAAGTGGAGCTGTGGATGAAATGGGAGAGTGCTAACCTTGAGTTAAAAAAAACCTAAGGGACAAATTCCAGGCCCTGAGTTCAAGCCTCAGTACTAGCACTAAATAAATAAATAAATAAAAATAAGAAGTTTTCTGGGGAAAAGAGCACAGAACTGGAGACTGCAAGCCATGAAGCCAATGGGATTTGTTTTCTAGTTCCTCTGTAACAAGAAAGCAAAGAAGCCACAGCAAATGTTTACTGATTGACTAAATGGGTGATAGACTAAGGAGGCATTCATGACAAACTATGACACGGTCACAACTGTTGCATTTGTTGAGAAAGCTCTCAGTGTGGGGTATAATGAACTGTTTCGGGGTACTCTGAGGACTGTCTGGCTACTAACCTCAACTGTGCTTGGTCACACATTCCTAACCATCAAGTTACCAACTGCATGCCAGGGGTCAGGGCCAGCTCAACCCACAGAGACAGTTGGCAGGGCCACTGTATTAACAGTATTACATACCTAAGCATGACCTTAAACTCTCCTTGCAGTCTTCCTGTCCTGTTATCAAGTCTGTAGATGTATAAAAATATCTCCTCTCATCAATTGAGCCAATACATGCTAAAGGTTGCTGAATTTCCTTGGTACTTGGGAAGTTCAGAAGATTCCAAACCATGGTTGTTCTTTTTGTTTGTTTGTTTTTTAAATGGTTGTGGGGCTTGAACTCTGGGCCGCTGTCCTTGAGCTCTTCAGCTCAAGGCTAGTGTTCTACCACTTGAACCACAGTACCACTTCTGGTTTTCTGGTGGTTAATTGAAGATAAGAATCTCACGGATTTTCTTGTCCAGGCTGACTTTGAACTGTGATCCTCAGATCTCAGCCTCCTGAGTAGCTAGGATTACAAGCTTGAGCCACTGGTGCCTGGCCCATGGATATTCTTAAGCTGTAAAGTATTATTTCAGATTAAATGTACCCTCAAACTGCTAAAGTTATATGGAAGTACTCAGATGAACAGACTACCTAGAAAAAAATTTGCTTTTGATAGAGTTGACTTTAGAAATGGAAAACTGAAGAACTTTATAGTGTCCTTTGCAAAAACTTGTTAGTGGAAATTCAGAAAGATAATATCTTGTATATTTTTTAAGGTACACCCAAGACTAAGAAACACCCAACTCAAAATACATGGTTCAGAGAAGTTTAGCAACTTTCTTAAGAAACCTAGTAGTTTAAGGTCTCATAGTATAAAATTAGCAATCTGGTTTAAAATAGAAAATAGGATCACAGATCTTTCAACATGGCACAATATTATAATTCCTCTTCATGGCTGAGTATACATGATTTCAAGAGTAGAGATGGTAAGAAATATCAGGTAAGGGAACACTTCTTAAGATCTTTTGTGTATCTTGCATGGTGCCATGCACTTGAGATACACTAGCATAACTCATTCTTAGCATGTTCGTTTTCCATGTAATGATAAGATGTATTGATTAGCTTCTATTAGTTTGTTCTCCCTGTTTTTGTTTTTATTATTACTTATCATTTTATTGTCTTTAAGAAGTTGTACAAAGGAGTAATTGAGTATTAAAAACTAGCTTTTGCATTTAAGTAAAGCAGTAAAGTAGTAAAGAAGTAGCTAGATCAGCACACTAAATTTAGATATGTTATTTTGACTGCAAAAGTAATATTTGGTTTGCATTATCACACACCAGACTGCCAAACAGATAAGCCCAAAGAGCTCTATAGGTGTGCCAGATCTTATTCCTCAAAACTGCCAGAGTACAAGGACATTGAGTTAAGAGAAGACAGAGGTGACATTGTCCTTGATACAGTAGTACAAGGCTGCACATGCTTTCCTTGGTGATCAGTGAAGCCGTAACAAAATTAATAATAGCAAAGTTCTAGTAAGCAACCACAACTTATAAGATCCAAGGCGTGAAACATTTGCCATGTCTAAGCCCCTATCTCCATCTCCATCTTTTCATTTTTGAATGAGGACGGCTTTCTCCAGTTCAGAAAGGGCTCCTATAATATTTACAGAATGGCTAAATGAAAAAAAATCATACTTACATGAATAAGGGATGATAGATGCAACTTAAATAAAGGCAGCATCAAGCCAAAAGGAAGGATGAACGTTCTGGCAAGAGGGTCTCTTTGACTGTGGAGTGTGGGTTGTTTCAGAGTGAGCTATGTTCTCTTCCTTGGATGTGCTTACACAGGAGCGTGGAAGTACTTTGAGGTTTGGATATATTTTCTACTGGATAATCTCCAAGGGCCTCAAAGAATTTGAAAGTTCTCGACATGTGATACCAACAGTGAGGTAATCGATAGTAGAGTAGATGATATGACTTTTCTAACCTGTCATCACACAACACCTTTGCTTACTTTACACATCATCTCCCTCAGTACTGACAGAAGCTGCAGTGTTCCTGAATGCATCTTCAGTTGGAAACAGATTTAGCTCTTATCTGAGCCAACTCTAGTACTACACACTGCCAAAAGAAAGATTTGGGGGTGTAGGATGAGGCACAAGTCAGATGAGAATGCATAGTCCTACTTGAGCCCTGGGAGATTTAAAGGAAAGAATGGGTGGAAGCCACAAGGACTGGGCAGGACGTTCAAGGTTCTCTGGAGGTAGTCACTGGTAACCTAGTTCAAGTTAGCTATGAATGGTCACAGGTATATTGTGGGCAGACATATCATTGCCTTTTTAAGATACCTTCCACTTAAAGACTAGAAATTTGGTAACAGAAGCTCTACTTTCTGCCAACCTTCTCAGGTGAGAGAAACTCTTAGCAAGGATTCTCCCAAGTAATATATCTATTAAAATGAAACATATGGCAATCCAAAGACCCAGAAATCCACTTCTGGGTTTATAACTAATGGAAATGAGATTTTTATGTTTTCCAAAAGGCATTTATTTGTTTTATTTTTTTTTAAATTGTGAAAATACCGTACAGAGGGGTTACAATTACATGGGAAAGGTAATGAGTACATTTCTTATCAAGCATTGTTGCCTCCTTCTTTGTTTCCCCTTCCCATCCCTTCCCATCTCCCCCCCAGCCCTCCCCCCCCCGCCAAAGTTGTAAAGTTCATTTTTGAGAGAACGAATTGTGCATCTCAGTGTTGCAATGGGTCCACCTGTATCCCTATTTAAATGATTTGTTTTTTCCCTTCCCCTCCACAAATTATACCAACATCAAATACAGTGAGAGCAGGGGTTATACCGTGGGGGAGGGGCATACAAAGCAACAAAGAAATCATCTTATAAATATGTTAGAAACAATCACATGAAAGAAAAAAATATTTGAATACTTATCTTGGGGTTCATTTCACCTAACATCAACTTATCTGACCTCTTCTGCTTGTCCCAGACATACACTAGTTATTGAAAATAAGGAAAACCATGGGACCTATGTTTCTTTGGGCCTGGCTTACTCACCTAATATAATTTGTTCCAAGTCTTTCCATTTCCTAACAAATGGGGCAATGTCATTCTTTCTGATGGAGGCATAGAATTCCATTGTGTATATATACCACATTTTCTTCACCCATTCATCTACTGAGGGGCATCTGGGTTGGCTCCATATCTTAGCTATGGTGAATAATGCTGCAGTAAACATAGTTGTGCTGGTAGCTTTAGTGTGGTCTTGTTTGTGATCATTTGGGTAAATGCCCAAAAGTGGGATTGCTGAGTCATAGGGGAGCTCTATGTGGAGTCTTTTGAGGAACCTCCGGACTGCTTTCCAAAGTGGTTGAACAAGTTTACATCCCAACAAAAAAGCAAGAAAGGTCCCCTCCGGCCCCAACCCCTCCAGCATCTGTTGTTATTAGAGTTCTTGATTATAGCCATTCTAACTGGGGTAAGGTGGTATCTCAATGTTGTTTTGATTTGCATTTCTTTTATGGCTAGGGAGGTTAAGCATTTCTTCATGTGTCTATTGGTCATCTTTCTTTCCTCTTCAGAGAAATTTCTCTTTAAGTCTTTAGCCCACTTATTTATTGGGCAGTTGTGTCTTTGAGGATTTGTTGTTGGGGGATTTAATTTTTTGAGACCCTTGTTCGTTGTATGGCTAGTGAAGATCTTTTTGTTATTATCTTTATGTAGTTGTACAAAGGAGTTGCCACTTAACAAAGTGTGATGAATACAATGCACCCCTTCTAGCATTCTCATCTTTTCCTCCCATCCTTCTCTTTCCCTCACTTTTTGAAAAACATTAGTAGGATTACATTGAATTCTTGACTTTATTCTCCCCCTTCTCCTCTTCACTTGTCTACTCCTCTCCCCTTGACCCACCCCAACCTTTTTAAGTAAGCATTTTAAAGAAAAGTCGTAATAGCACTCAGCTAGCAATAACAGATAATGCCCATCCATAATAAAATGGTAAGTGTGTTCATAGAGTGAAATACGCAGCAAGGAAAAAGCCTGACTGCTAAAGTCAGGCACCAGTGTGGCTCATGCCTGTAATTCTAGTTACTCAAAGGCAGGTGAGATCTAGAGGACTGTGGTCTGAAGCTAGCCAGGGCAGAAAACTCCAGGATACACCATCACCAATTAACTAGCATAAAGCAGGGTTGGGGGCATAGCTCAAAAAGCAGACTGCTAGACATGAGCAAACAAGCTGAACAAGCATGAGACATTAAGTTCAAACTCCAGTACTGCATAAAAGTGATTATGACATATGAAACAACAATGATATGGTTGATACATATAGCACTGGATGAAAGAAATTTGGCACAGAAATAGGTGATGCGCATAGCTATTGAGCTATTGTGATCCTCTTCAGGACTATCCTAGACATATACTTATTTTTACAAATGAGGGAAACCATTGAGCCTATGTTTCTTTGGGTCTGGCTTACTTCACCTAATATGATATTTTTTCCCAAGTCTATCCATTTCCTTACAAATGAGGCAATGCCATTCTTTTTGATGGAAGCATAGATGAATTCCAAGATAAGGACACAAGAAGTTTTTCTTTGATGTTGCTGTTTTCAATGCACTATGTGAAGTTATTTCTTTTTTTTTTCCTGAGATTTTTTTCATTTTTCTCCTATGGTTTATCCCTGTTGTATCTGATTTTGGTACCCTGTGTATTGTATATATGTTTATCTGAATTAGGGAAGGGAAGGGAACAACAAAATGGTGAGACAAAAGACAAAAGGCAAACCACAGCAATACTCACAGGACAACATGTTGGAAATTAACTTTACAACTTGGGGGGGGGCATTGGGTGGGAGGGAAAGTGGTAGAACAACGAGGGAGGGGTAACAATATTTGACAAGAAATGTACTCACTACCTTACGTATGCAACTGTAACCCCTCTGTACATCAACTTAACAGTAAAATTAAGAAATAAAAGTAAGAAAATCACATAGTGCATTGTAAGTACATTAAAAAAACAACAGCAAGCAAGAAAAAACCCACTTGTGTCTCTGTCTTGAGGTTCATTTCACCTAATATCATCTTATATGGTCATATGTACATAACTTTTGACCATTTTTGCTTGTCCTAGACATGTACTAGCTATATTGCAAATAAGGGAAACCAAGGGAACTATGTTTCTTTGGGTCTGGCTTACTTCACTTAGTGCATTTTTTTCTAAGTCTTTCTATTTCCTAACAAATGGGGCGATGTCATTCTTTCTGATAGAGGCATAGAATTCCATTGTGTGTGTGTGTGTGTGTGTGTGTGTGTGTGTGTGTGTGTGTATCACCTGAGGGCCATCTGGGTTATTTCCATATCTTAACTATGGTGAAGTTCTTCCCCCACAGTATAACTCCTGTTTTCACTGTATCTGATTCCGGTGTCCTGCATCTTGTATATACATTTTTTCTAATTTGGGGAGGGGAAGGGATATAACAAAATGCTTAAATAAGGATACAAGGTTGACCCACTCTAACAATGTGATGTACAAGACACTATGTTGAAAACGAACTTTACAATTTGGTGGGGAGGGGGGAGGTAGGAGTTGAGGAGGTAGTGAGGGAAAGGATGGCAGGGGAAAAACCAAAGGAGGAGGTAACAATGCTTAATAGGAAATGTACTGATTACCTTACTCATGTAACTGTAACCCCTCTGTAAAGTATTTTTACAATAAAAATATAAATGGAAGGAAAAAAATAAAAGTAAAAAAATAGGTGATGCACAACTTTATTTATATGAAGCCCAAATAATCTATGATGATAGAGGTGTGAATAATGGTTATGTTTTAGGAAAAGATTATTGACTGAGATGGGACATAAAGATAATTTGAAGAATTCTGGAAATGATATGATGATGAATTAATATAAAATTTCATAATATTTTTTCATTTTATTATATGTAAGTTAGATCACAATTTAAAAAGAATTGAAGGGGATAATAGTTTCTTTCTCTTGGAGACTGGATTATACTCTAGATTCTTCCAGCATTCCCTGTTAAAGGACAATTTGCTATTCGGCTGCTTTGATCAACTGGTTCTTAAACAAAAGAAATTATTGTAACAAAACCAGTGTAACCAATAATTACAGAAAATACTCAACAAAACATATTATTATATAGATTTCAAAGTGCTCTGAATTCAATTTTGGCTCCCAGATCTGAGTTCTACTTCCAGCTCCAGTGCTCATTAGTTGTGTATTGATTCTTTTTTTTCTTTTAGGGCTTTAATTTTCCTATAAATAAAATGGAAAGCCAATCACTCATTCATTAAGCAAATATTTATTGAGTACCTACTGTGTGTAGTTCCCTGTGTAGGAAACCAATACATCAGTCCCTCATAGAGTTCAGAGGTTTGATTGTACTAATAGAGGTAAAATTGCATAATGAGAACAGGCAGTAATAACAGAAATTGTTATTAGGACATGACAATTATACTCAATGCACATTCAACACAATGAAGTAATTCTTTACCCTAGGAAATTGATGCTCTTGTTAAAATATTATTCTCAATCTTCTATGTATATAAATATTTGCATCTCGTTGGAAATTTGATTCTGTTCTGACATTTTTAATTTCAAAAGTCCCTTTAGCAGGACCCCTGGTGATTAATGTCTGTAATCCCACCTACTCAGTAGGCTCAGATCTAAAGCATCATGGTTGGAAGCCAGCCCAGGAGAAAGATTTGCAAGACTTTCATCTCAAATTACCCAGCGAAAACCAGTGCTGAAGGTGTAACTCAAATGTACAGAGCCATAAGAAAGATGAACAAAAGTGTGAGGACCCAAGTTAAAGCCTCAGTACCGGAAAACAAAAGTCCCTTTAAACGTTAATGCTAATGTGTTAATAAATTGAGACAGTTAACTTGCAATTTAATGAATTAGATAGAATACATTTGTTCATATTTGGAAGCTCGGTGTGTTTTGTGCTTGGTTATTTTGTCATATGCTGGAAAGCCACAAAATGAATAAATAAGTTACAAAGGGGACAAAAAAGATGAGTGTAGCATGGCAATCCATACTACATGAGTGTAGTATGGATTTTAAGCATGCAAGTGAATAATACTATAATTTCTGGATATCTGCAAGTCCATATGGTAAGAGTTAGAAAAATATCAAACTGTGTTAACAGGCAACATAAAGTTATAAGCATGTGCTTTACACTGAGTGTCTGAACACATCTGGAGACTGGGTCATTAGACACAGAACGTATGGGACTGTGGTGGAAGACCAGGAAGCATGTAGAGGGAGACAAGAAAAAGAGAAAAGCCAAGAAAGAGTGCTGGCTGTTGAGGTCACTGCTTGGAGCAAAAGAGCTCAATTGTACTGTAGTTATTCAGAATTGTTTCCTTTAAGGACTATATCAGAGTTGGCCTTCTGCATCTATAGGTTCCACATTCATAGATTTCAGCTAACCTTATCTAGGCAATACTAGGGGGAAAATTCAAAAATGTTCCAAAAAGCAAAACTTGAATTTATTGTGTGCCAAGTGCAATGACAAATCCATACAAATGAGTCGCATGGAGGCTCAGGTTCTCCCCAACATTCATTTGAGCTCAGATTTAGTTAGGTTGGCTTTGTGTTCTGGAAAATATACTGGGATGATGCTGATGACTTGGTAGAAGCAAAAACATTGCTTAATGAAGCTGCAGGAGTACAAGTGTGGATGCTTGTAGTCTTTAAGGCCTTTAGAGGACTATGGAAAGGAGTATTGATGATTGGTCTTACCACTCATTGAAAAGACCCTCCTTGCTAAAGCAGTATCTACAGAATACAGGCCAACTTTCGCCAGTGATTCTTCATCAACTCGGACTTCCAAATACAGAGTTTGAGAAGCTTATTCATCTTCTGTGTGAGATGGCGAATGTTTGAGACAGCACTAATAATGATTCTATGCCTCTAAAAGCAGAAGAGAGTGATTTGTAACTTTCTCCAGTGTATAGATCAGCTAGGCAGGATGACATTTTGCCCAGAGTATGATTCCTGTGCCCTTGAAGCCAGCATCCTTTACAAAGATGAGTAATGAGTTCCTCTGTCTCCTTTCTTCCAGAAGGAGATCCACATTTACTAGTTTCTAGGCATGTTCACAGATGAGAACAACATCACTAATCTGCTATGTGAATTCACACTAATGGTATTTTTTTTACAATCAACTTAGCTATGATATGTTAAATGTACTATTTCATCAATCCAAAAGATGAGAATTGTATATATTTGTGGAACTTAGATCACTACACAGATACCTTGAGTTTACTGCTTCACTCTTTGAATTAATTTACTTGCTCCTTATTTTCTTATTCTTATACGAGTGCTAGCAGGAAAAATGTAATTACACGAATTCTGGTAGTGCTTCAGTTGAATTCACTGCTTTTTGTACTTCAAACTTCGTTATGCTTCACTGATTAAGAAATTACACAGTTACATGTATTACTATAGTCATATTATTATATGCTGACAAAGACATAAATTCTTAATCATAGTGGCAAAATCTTAGATGATCATATAATGTCATGACACATCCTTCCTTCCTAAGCTCAAAATAATGAATAAACCAAACAAATTAAAACCTTAAAGATGGCCTAAAATGGGAGGCCAGTAACTCAACCTGTAATCCTTGCTACTCAGGAGGCTGAGATATGAGGATCACTATTAGAGGCTAGCCCAGGCAGGAAAGCCCATGAGACTCTTATGTCCAATAAACTTTGAAAAATCCAGAAATAGAGCTGTGGCTCAAGTAGAGCACTAGTCTTTGGTCAAAATTTTCAGGAACAGTGCCTAGGCCCTGAGTTCAAGCCCCAGGACTAGTACATACACACACAAAGAATTAATCCTTCTGGGTGCCAGTGGCTCATGCCTGTAATCCTAGCTACTCAGGAGGCTGAGATCTGAGGATAATGGTTCAAAGCCAGCCTGGGCAGAAAAGTCAGTGAGACTTTTATCTCTAATAAACCACTAGAAAACCAGAAGTGGTACTGTGGCTCAAGCAGTAGAGCACTCACCTTGAGCTGAAGAGTGCAAGGACAGCATCCAAGCCCAGAGTTCAAGCCCCATGACTGACCAAAAAAATAAAAAAAGAAAGAAAGAAGAGAAAAAATTAGGCCTATGATGTATGTGTACCAAACCAATATAAATTTTTTCTCATCTTATTTCTTAACACAGAATTTTAACTATTTACATAGCATTTATATTGCATTAGGTATTCTAAGTGATGTAGAGATGATAAGTGTATGTGTGTATATATATATATATATATATATATATATATATATGTAGGTTCTGTGCAAATACAATACCATATTATGTGAGACTTGAACATCTGTGGATTTTGGCATGGTGGGATGGTGCAGTTCTACAACCAATGATGGACAACTAACTATATATTGGTACCTTCTCCATTGGTAGGTGTTTCTTTTTTTAAAAAATAAGTTTTTTATTGTGAAAATACTGCATAGAGGGGTTACAGTTACATGAGCAAGGTAATAAGTACATTTCTTATCAAGCATTGTTGCCTCCTCCTTTGTTTTTCCCCTACCATCCCTTCCCTCCCACCTCCTCAACTACATTCCTCCCCACCCACACACCTAAATTGTAAAGTTCATTTTTCAACATAGCATCTTGTACATCTCATTGTTGCAATGGCCCAACCTGTATCCCTATTTAAACAATTTGTTTTTTCCCTTTCTCTCCCCAAATTAGACCAACATCATATACAGTGAAAACAGGGGTTATACCATGGAGGAGGGATGTACAAAGCAACAAAAAATCACATGATACCTTATAAACACGTTAGAAGCAATAGCAAGAAAGAAAAACCACTTGTGTCCCTATCTTGGGGTTCACTTCACTTAACATCAACTTATCTGACCTTTTCTGCTTGTCCCAGACATATACTAGTTATTGAAAATAAGGAAACCCATGAGACCTAAGTTTCTTTGGGCCTGGCTTACTTCACTTAATATAATTTGTTCCAAGTCTTTCCATTTCCTAACAAATGGAGCAATGTCATTCTTTCTGATGGAGGCATACAATTCCATTGTGTATATATACCACATTTTCTTGATCCATTCATCTACTGAGGGGCATCTGGGTTGGCTCCATATCTTAGCTATGGTGAATAATGCTGCAGTAAACATAGTTGTGCTAGTAACTTTAGTATGGTCTTGTTTGTGATCATTTGGGTAAATGCCCAAAAGTGGGATTGCTGAGTCATAGGGGAGCTCTATGTGGAGTCTTTTGAGGAACCTCCGGACTACTTTCCAAAGTGGTTGAACAAGTTTACACTCCCACCAACAATGAAGTAAGGTTCCCTTCTGTCCCCATCCCCTCCAGCATCTGTTGTTATTAGAGTTCTTGATTATAGCCATTCTAACTGGGGTGAGGTGGTATCTCAATGTTGTTTTGATTTGCATTTCTTTTTTTTTATTATTTATTGTGAAAATACCGTACAGAGGAGTTACAATTACATGGGAAAGATAACCAGTACATTTCTTATCAAGCATTGTTGCCTCCTCTTTGGTTCCCCTTCCAATCGCTTCCCATTTATTTTATGGCTGCATTTATTTTATGGCTCGAAAAGTTGAGCATTTCTTCATGTGTCTATTGGCAATTCTTATTTCCTCTTCAGAGAAGTTTCTCTTTAAGTCTTTAGCCTACTTATTTATTGGGCAGTTGTTTCTTTGGGGATTTGTTGCTGGGGGATTTAATTTTTTGAGTTTTAAGTATATTTTAGATATGAGACCCTTGTCTGTTGTATAGCTAGTGAAGATCTTCTCCCAATCCATGGGCTTTCTATTGATCTTGCTAGATATGTCCTTTGCCATGCAGAAGCTCTGCATCTTTATGCAATCCCATTTGTCCAGCCTTTCTTTGCTTTATTGTGTTTCTCTGTCTCTATTAAGAAAATTTTGGCCTGTACCAAGGAGATCTATGGTTTCTTCTATTCCTTTCTGTAATGTTTTCAGGGTCTCTGCTTTGGTTTCGAGGTCTTTGATCCATTTGGAATTGATCCTCGTGCAGGGTGATATATAAGGATCTAGCTTTAGTTTTCTACAGGTGATTAACCAATTTTTCCAGCACCATTTACTGAAGAGGCTCTTTCTTAAATAATATTTTTTATTATCTTTAAGTAGTTTCCAAAGTAGTTATTATTCAATAAATCAGTTTGTTAATACAATACATCTTGATTGATGTTACTTCTGGCGATGTTAATTTCCCCGATGAAGTTTCTCTTGAGGATTTTATGGAAAGGCTTTGCACTGACTTAACTTGGGTCCTGGTAGTAGGGTACTGCCAAAATAGCTGAGACAGGAGTACTGAGGGCACGTGACACAGTCTCACTTGTTCTAAGTTCTTATTCTAAGCAAGAAGAGTTCTTACTCCTGGGATGATAAAGGGCTCTACAGGGAATTTCATCTGGATTTCTAATATTTGATTTCACAAGAAAATGTGTGAAGAAAATATAGTAAAATGTTTAACAAAGCTGGATAGCGGGTGTATGGGTGCTCATTATATTATTTTGGATATTTTTCTGTATTCTTGAACTATTTCAAATTTTAAAAATTAGGTTGTATCAGCATTAATTTGTTTCGGGGGAGCTCTGATTGAATAATTATGCAGAGCAGTTATGTGTCAAATAGTAATATAATTTGCCACTAGTTCTCAAATTAAGTTAATGTACCTAAGTATAATTTCAATGGAATTTGACTAACAAAATATTGAGTTTTATCCCAAATGTCATGGTTTAATTTTTATTCTACTTGAGAGATCTCACCTGATAAACTTTTGATTATATTTCCAGTTGTCTTACCAGAGTGCTTTTGTAAACAGGGGGGGGGGGAATTTCTCCATTTTCTGGTTGGGAAAACTGTAACTCTGAGGAATTTACTAATTCATTTGAGATTACTCAGCAGTAGAAAGTCATGAAAGTAACCCAGAGCTCTGCTTTTTCTTTAAATCTGTGAGCCCCCATCTCTGTTTTACCCAAATTTTCAAAAAATAAAGTAAATAAAAGGTAATAGAGCAATAGAGCAATCTAGGGTACAACCTAGAGTATGCATGTGTATGATTAGGTCAACATAGGAGCATGGGCCAGAGGGCCATAAGAATTACAATCTTTACACTCCAGAGTTTAATAATCTAGTAAAGATATGAATAAACACACGAGCCATATCAGCCCATATGACTCTCCCCAGTGTGGGGCAATGGCCTCTGTGGTTTTTTGCCTACAAAATATCAGCTACAGCAGCTTCCACCACATAGCTGTTTATCAAGCCTTGGCTGTGCAGGGACTACTGCAAGCATTGCTCATTTCCACCTCTTACCAAGGTCACCAAGTTCCTTTTAGCCTTTCCTCAGATCTGTGTGCACTGTAGTTTGTCCCTTGAGGTTGACAACTCCTTGGCCAAGGGCAAGAGATGTTTTGAAGAGCAAACTCAAACCTGACAACCACAGTAACAACGACAAAAACCAATACAATCCAACTTTGAGAAAAACCCCTTGCCTTTATAAGGTCTCTCTCCAGACTTCATGGCTTCACTCAAGCCAAACACTTTATTTTTAAAGTGGTTTAACTTGCCACTTGGACTTAGAATCTCATTTTCCGGAAGGAACTTGGTCAACCGTTTCAATGGCCAATGGGTAAATATTGCAAGAGAACAGCTCCAGACCTTGAGGCCTTTGACACTCATGAGTGATTTGCATGTAACATCCCATTGCAAAATTATAGCTGAGAGGCTTGGTTTTTCTTGCTGCCTCTTCTAGCCAAATGGCATTTTAATTGAGACATTCTTAGGGCACAAAGGCAAGTGGCTTGGTTTTCTCAAGGCACTTTTTAGATCTGTTACTGAATCTATGAATGGTTAACTATCCGTTTTTATCCTAACATCCTGATAGGTGTGCCCTAATTTCCCAAACTGCCCACCAACAATTGACAACCCCAAGTGTTTCCATTGGGTCTTTGAATTGTCAGAGCAGTTAGTAGCTGGGGAACTCAGAATTTCTGCCAGAAAAGAAAAAACTCCCAAGTTCCCTGACAGCAGCTAGTTCCTCCTTGGCTTCAGTGGGGATCCAGTTGGAGAAAGCTGGTATGGTACCCCAGAAGTCTGTGTATCTGGGCCACTTCTCATTGTTCATGTTAATCTTTTACTTTTTATCACATTCTAACTTCTCCCTCTGCCCCATTTGGCTTCCTTCCCTTGCCCTGAGCAGGGATTAATCCTGAGGGCACTTTTGAATAAACTTTCTGCATACTACTAACCTCACAACCAGAGTCTTCCACCTGGAGAGCTGAACCTGTGACAGTGTCTAGGAACCATTTCCAACCCTTGTCTCACCCTACTTTCCCGTGTGTGTGTGTGTGTGTGTGTGTGTGTGTGTGTGTGTGGGCGCGCGCACGCGTGCGTCTGTGTGTGTACATACATAATCATTTAGTCAATAAACACTTGTACCTTGCCCATTGTGACTTGGAAAGATCTGTCTGTGGATTCCCACTCTACTCTTACTGTCTCTTTTCAGTTATGGTCCAAATGTCTCCTAACTGCTCTCAGACTTCTGGTTTTCTCCCTTTGAAATATGGTCATCCCATTGACAATAGCGATCTTTCTAAATAGTAAATCTGACCTTACCACTACAATCAACAGCTCACTATCACCATAAAGAAAAGTTCTCAATGTGACCCTGAGTTTCAGAATTTCTAGTCCATAAGTCCCTTCAGTGTATCTCCCAACATCTTGCCATAGGTATGTTGTGCTACAGCTCAAATGAACTACTTGTTATTTCCTAAGTTGACCACAACTTGAGGCCTTGGGATCTGATTGTCCTTTTGCTTACAAATTGATCCCACATTTCAACCTACCCTACATAAGTATACAAACAGATGTGCTTATATACATACACACAGACACATCAAATTAATACACTCTTAGTCCACAGTCCTCCTTTGGAGTTCTTTTTTCATATATATATTTTTATTGTAAAAATACTGTACAGAGGGTTTACAGTTACATGAGTAAGGTAATGAGTACATTGCCTATCAAGCATTGTTACCTCCTCCTTTGGTTTTCCCCTACCATCCCTTCCCTTCCCCACCTCCAAACTCCTCCCCCCCGAAGTTGTAAAGTTCGTTTTCAACATAGTGTCTTGTATATCTCATTGTTAAAATGGGTCAACCTGTATCCTTATTTCAACATTTTGTTATTTCCCTTCCCCTCCCCAAATTAGAAAAATGTATGTACAAGATGCAGTACTCCTTTGGTGTTCTTTAATTGAAAACATGTGTCACATTTCCTAAGAGAAGACTCTGAAGTGAAGGTTCTTGGGAAAACATTATAGTACGAAGTATTCCAGGGATAGAGGAGAAGGAAGCAGAAGAGAAGGAAGTAGAACCAGGTGCATTATTAAACCAAATCCCTCAAAGGCGTGAATAACTTTGGTTCCATCCTAGGAGGAATTTGGAGATAGTGAAGGCTGCAGCACTGTAGAGTATCACATTGGGGGCAAGGATCTGGAGTGTGTGCACTTATTTATTTATGGAGTATTTATACAACCAACAGTCATTCATTAAGGGAATAGAAAACAAAGTTCTCAGGCATTTCAGGCTTTCTGTTGTACAGGCAAAGCAGGCTCTATCCAGCAGCCTGAGACCAGAGCTCTGACAAAGAGACTAGGCTGATCTTCACATGAATCAAAGAGCTTTGAGTGTAGGCTCTAGAGGAACTGGTAAAATGGGTCTGCTGGAATGTGAATGAAGACTGGCTCTTACCACACCAGACTGTCATGGCCTGGTAACTGCCTTTAGCACCTGCCTGACAAGGCACAGGCTCTGGGCAAATGGTGTACAATGGAAAGCCAGCCCAAGAAGAGCTTACAGATGTTTTTCAAATGAAGAATGAATGAATGGGTGAATGGATGCAGATGTGTAACTGCATATATCCTTGGGGAAAATTACTTTTTGCTATAACTAGCAGGAATAGGGTTTATGCTTCCTACCAATCACCTGCTTCTCAGAAGTCTTGCCTTTCTAGTGCAAAAGGTCTGGTACCAGTGAGCAGCTAGCTTTGTGATGCAAAAGCCACAGTGAGTCCAGGAGGTCATCAGATCTGAAGGCAGCCAGCCTTGGAAGAGACTATTGGAAATAAATCTACCACCCTCACTGTTAATTTCCTTACCCAACGCCTCACAGACTGGCTGAAGGTCTGAGTGACAAATGGCAGAGCTGGTTTAGCACCCAGAACTGGAAGCTTCCTCTGCTCTCATTACATACTTCCACTCATTTGCCAATTCTCCTTTCCTTATATCTGAATTACTGCCTTTCTCTACATACTTTTTTCCAAATTATTTTACTGAGGTATTATAGCTACATAGTGAAATGCATTCATTTAAAACACATAGTTTGAAGGGCTACAATCTGTATGTGGGTATAACCAAAGCAATCAACATTTCAAACACGCCTATGGCCATTTCCCTGTGTCTGTCAGCTTGTAGCTACCCCCACTCCAAACTCCAGCTCCAGGCACCCATTGATCTGCTCTTGGTCACTATGGATTAATTTTGTTTGTTCTCAAAGGTTAGATAAATGGAATCTTACCCTATGTACTCTTTCCTCTTGTCTGGTTCTTATCAGTAAGAATAATTACTTTGAGAATCTAACTTGATGTTGCATACCTTGATAGTTTCTTTTTTTTAATTTAATTTAATTTAATTTGTGAACATACTGTACAGAGGGGTTACAATTACATGGGCAGGATAATGCATACATTTCTTACCAAGCATTGCAGCCTCCTCCTTTGTTTACCCTTCACATCCCTTCCCAGCCTCCCCCCTCCCCCCAATCCTTCCCCCCCCGCCCCCCCACACTGACATTGTAAAGCTCGTTTTGGACATGACAACTTGTACTTCTCATTGTTGCAACAGGTCCACCTGTATCCTTAAACGACTTGTTTTTCCCCATCTCCTCCACAAGTTATACTGACATCAAATGATAGTTTCTTTTTATTGCTGAATAGTATTTCATTGTGTGCACATATCAAAATGTTTGCAATCTTTTCTTCCATTGATGGACATTTGAATTGTTGCTAGCTTTTGGCTATTATGAATAAAACTTCTACAATTATTCTCTTTATGTATGATAGGACTTCACTATGCAGCCTGGGATAGCTTGGAATTCATTGTGTAGCCTAGGCTGCTCTGGTTCCTTCCTCTAACTCCTGAGTGCTAGTATTAAGGGTGTGAGCCACTACTCCTAGCCTACGGACATTTTTACACAAGGATGGATGTATATTTGCATTTCTTTTGAGCAAATACCCAGAAGTGGTACAATGGAGTCATATGGAGATGTATATTTAACTTTATAAGTAACTAGCAAACTTGTTTCTAAAGTAGCTGTAACATTTCAGTCTCCCCAGTAGATCAGGCAAATTCTATTTGCTCTATGTTCTTGTCAACACTTGATATTGTCAAACCTTTAATTTTATCCTTACAAGCAGGTATAGATGGCCACCCCACTGACTTTAATTTGAATTTCAACTATCGTTGAGCACTTTTTCATGTACATGTTGATCATTTGTATTTCTCTCTGAGAATGTATCTGCCCATTCTTAATGGGTTTGCTTGCATTATTATTGAGTTGGGAGAATTATATACTCTGGATGTGAGTCCTTTGTCAAATATATGAGCTATAAATATTTCCTCCTAGTTTGTGACTTACAGTTTTCATTTTCGTAAAGGTGTTTCTTGAGTTAAAATTTTACATTTTAATGAAGACCAATTTATCTAGTTTTACTTTTATGATGTATGGTTTATTTTGTTGTTGCTATCAAGGAATATTTGCCTACTCCAACGTTACAGAGGTGTTCCCCCTTTTCATCCCTGCAAATGTTATTGTTTAATATTTTATATTTGAATCCTTGCTTCATTCTTGAAGCCTTTGAGCCTCCTACAACTCAGAAGGAAGTTCATGCTGATGGTGAAGGCAGGCTGGCAGCAAAAGACATTGCCAGTAGGTTCATCTACTTTTTGGTCTTCAGTACATGGAACAGGGATGGGAAATGTCCAACCCTCAGGCAATGTGAAACCCATGAAATCATTTGATACGTGACTGGACAGACACATAATGCTTTTTGGCAGCTGCCCAGGGCCAGTTAGACTTTTATTGATAATTTTGTATGAAACACAATGATGTCACAAATAAAACAAATGGCTCAAGGCTCTCAGATGCTTAGTAGATCACTGGCTATGTGAAGTAGAGAAGTCATTTGACTTTTCTGAGACTTTTTTTTCCATCTGTATATTGGGGACAATAAAACTTATGTTAAGGACTGTTGCCAAGATGAAATGAGAGACTCTCCTCAATAGTCAACTGTCACTAAGCACAAGTCTGTCTTATTGCCACTCTTGCTATTGCTACTGTGGTGTCTTAGCATTTGAATGCCATGCAGATGGGCTGGTCTGCATATTATAAAATGGAGTGAATGCTATGAGTTGCTAGCCTTTTGCAAGCTCATTTGAACCTCTTTTAAAAATAGGGTGTTTGCTATATTTGGCAGGTCACTGCTCTGGTATGAAGGGACTTTTAGGGCCATGCTGATTAAGCAGCTGAGCATAGCTCAGGGGTGGCTGCCAGTCAGTGATAAGTCAGAACATCTTGTAAGAATTTTAAAAATGAGACTATGTGGGCACTTTCTGTTTATTCTCTGGAGCAGGGACAGGTGAGAGTTATGGGAAGGAAGGCCTTACTCTTTCTTATGACAGCCTATGTGGTTTCATTCGTCTTCCTATCCATCCACAATGCCAGAGACTGTGAGCCTAAGTCAAATTCAATGGAATAAACAGGATAGAAGCACATATTTTAAGGCTTTAAGTTTTACGCTTTGAGTTCATTTTCCTTTTAAGCATTATTAGTGAAGTTGAATATACTTTTTCCAGAACTTTCTCCAGAAAATGACATTTTAACAGAGGAATTCTGACCAGGTACTGGATTCAGTTGAGCCTGTCACAATTATAATATAAAAGCCTATTCATCAAGTTATGTCACATTGTGCCTCAGTTCTTCTCACCCATAAAGTGGTAATAATATCTCATTTATTTGCTGTGAGGCTAAAATGGTTACTATGAATGTGCTTTGAAGAGTACCAAGCACATAGGTATCAACAGTGTGAGAGCTGTCTATTATTCTTTTTGCTTCGTTCTGTATGAGATTGCCTCATTCCTCTCTGTGAGTATGTGTGCAAACATATTGGGTAATCACATGAATGTTGGGGAAGGCCTTATTTGCACTTGCCATTTTTTCTTTGATCAATGAACAGTGTCTACTTTGGAAGTCTTTGAGTAGTAGATTCCCACTCACCTTTATTTAATGTATTCTAATTCTCCTTACTTCAATGATATTTGGTGGCTTCTACTTTTGTCCCAGGCCCTGGCCTCTGGGCAATTTCTTCTGAGACTGTCTGAGAAACACTAATTCCTGATACTTGTACAGATATAAAAAGCCTCTGTCCTTCATTCTAGTACTGTTTGTTCCTCCAGTATGCTCTCCCTCCTCCCATTCCCCTGCTCCTGTCCCTAGATCTGTGTTCTCAAACCTATCTACCTGTTTATCCTCCAAACAATATGAAAGCCACCACCCAGTCAAGGCAGATGGAAAAAAAAGACTCCAAGATTATTGTTCCTCTTGTTCAAGTATAGGGCTCAGCCACACAATAGCTTCTGTAGCTCAGTCATCAGTATTGCATAAGATGCAAATGAGGATGTATGCATGGAGAAACAGACACTTCTTCAGCAGTACACTGGAGTCAGTACCACGGGGTACTCCCCCAAATAACCTAGAGAATGGGGCATGTTTTCATGGGTACTAATTCTGACAATTGGGTTGGAGCAGTCTGAATGCCAAATATTGAGCAGAAGGCAGAGCTGCCATCTTACTTGAAGTTACTAGCCTACCAGGGTCTGCGACATAGATTTTAACTTGTGTTTTACTTGTGAGGATGTAAGAAAAAAAATAATTCATTCTTCTTCACATCGTCTTATCAAACATGATTTCTCAGATACTTCTTTCTCCCTGCTAGATGAAATCTCAGGCAGTCCCATAGGTTTTCAATCCCCTTTAGTCTCAAGTGCAATCTAATTTCAGTACATAAAAGGTCCCATCCAGTCTCACCTGAAAACTTCAATCTTTTATTCAATTTCAAACACCTTCTGATCCCTTATTCTGGGCTGCCTGCCTCTGACTAAGACATGTTCTGCTTTGTTCCTTTCACTGCCACCCCCACCAGTCTCTAAGCTGCCAATTTTAGTCCTTCCATAGTTGGAGCATAGGAAGGAAAAGAGGACTGGGCAGAAACCCTCTCATTAGACATGAGCAGTTGTTACTGGACAGGGAATTTGTCAGAGTAGAGAATGTTCAAGGTTGACTCTTATTTTAGTACATTTCATGGTCCCTTGGGGCCGGGAATCTCTCACTAGCAAGCCTCTGATGAAGGTTCAAATCCCTTGCCTTACTTTGGGGGCAGTCTATTGCTTGGTGGAGCCAACTTTCATTGTTAGCAGTTCTTATGGAAAACGTCAAATTTGGGTCACTCATATCTGCTCACTTCCAGGGTCCACACCTGTCACAGGGAAAACGT
Organism: Dipodomys ordii; assembly: GCF_000151885.1. Taxonomy (NCBI): domain Eukaryota; kingdom Metazoa; phylum Chordata; class Mammalia; order Rodentia; family Heteromyidae; genus Dipodomys; species Dipodomys ordii. The sequence goes on from NW_012267312.1 coordinate 6,044,626, forward strand.
GTGTAATTTCTGTCTCCTCTAATCCTAGCAGTGCTGATGATTCCCAGAATGACTGCTTGCTTAAAGGCTTGCACCTTTATATTTCCCCAGGACAGTCTGCTGACTGACATTAAAACTTGAAGTACCCCATTCTCCACAATTATGGTCTCTCTCCACTTTCAACTTCAGAAGAATTCATTGGTTTCTCTAATGTAGTCTGGACTTGGGTAACAGGCCTAGTAACCTTCTAATTTATCTGTGGCTATTTTTCACTTTGGATAAAATATTTTATTGGAGTGTAACATCCATAAAACCTAATGAATCAATTGTAGGTGAACACCTTGATGAATTTCACAGAGTGAATATGTCTGTGCAATCAACAATTAGGTAAAATGACCAGAATATTCTCCAAACCCCAGATGTCCCTCATATTCTATCACCTTCTTTCAAGTAGACCCTTTCTCCTGATTTCTAAAGATACAGTTTTTATAAATGAGGAAAATTTGACAACGAAAGTGACATGAATCATCTGTCCCACAAAATGTCCTCTCTTCTTGTAATTCACACTATGGCTCTATATTTTGAGGTGGTAACTGTTCTTACTCACCATCAAATCTGGGCTAATGTCTACTACTTTGACCAATAGAATAATTCAAGTATGACCATTTGCCTTGACTTTGAACTTCCCTGTAAAAATTCTAGACCACTCTTCTGGAGAGAAAAAGAGAAAGGCAGAGTTAGAGAGAAAGAGACAGAGACAGACAGATAGACAGAAACAGAGAGACAGAGCCAAAGCCAGAGACAGAAAGAGAGAAAGAGACAGAGACAAAAACAGAGACAGAAAGAGAAAGAGACAACACTGGAATGAATATTTAGGTAAAGGAGTCAATCTTGATATATACACAATGAAATTCTATGCTTCTGTCGAAACAATGACATTACCATATTCATAATGAAATGGAAAGACCTGGAAAAATTGTATTAATGAAATAAGCCAGACCTAAAGAAGTATAGGCTGCATGGTTTTCCTCATTTGTAATAACTAGAATATGTCTATAAATCTACAAGTTAACCCAATGAATAGTAAAAGACAAATAATTACACTTGGAATGATTAATTAAACAGCACTCTAAGCATTCACACAGTGGGAACAAAGGAAAATATTCTTAGAAGAGGATCAAATGGCTCAATTGCTATGTGCATATGACCATATAAAATGATGCGTATCGAAATAAACTCTAGGAAATTGAAACAAGTTAGTTTTTTTTGTACTCTTTGCAGTTATTTCTTTTTCTTTTCTTTTTTCTCCTTTGGTTTATTCCCTGTTGTCACTGTTTTGGGTTTCTGTACCCATTGTCTTGTATATAGGCTTATTTAATTTGGGGAAGGAAAGGGGGAATCACAGAAATGGTGGGTGAAAAAGTGAACCAATTCAACAGTGAGACTCACGAGATACTATGTTGGAAATTAACTTTACAACTTGGGGTCTTGGAGGGCCGGGAGGGAGGAAGTAGGAGAAAATGAGGGAGGGGGTAACACTGTTCAAAAAGAAATGTACTCATTACCTTACTTATGTAACTGTAACCCATCTGTATATCACCTTTGCAATAAAATTTAAATTTTAAAGAAGTCAATCTTTTTTTTTTAATTGTGAGAATACCATGCAGAGGAGATACAATTACATGGGCAAGATAACGAGTACATTTCTTATCAAGCATTGTTGTCTCCTCTTTGTTTCCCCTTCCCATCCCTTCCCATACACCCCCCTCCCCCATCCGATCCTCCCCCCACCCCCACCAAAGGTGTAAAGTTCGTTTTTTGATATAACTACTTGTACATCTCATTGTTGCAATGGGTCCATCTGTATCCCTATTTAAATGATTTGATTTTTCCCTTCCCCTCTACAAATTATACCAACATCAAATACAGTGAAAGCAGGGGTTATACCGTGGGGGAGGGACATACAAAGCAACAAAGAAATCATCTTATAAATATGTTAGAAACAACTGCATGAAAGAAAAAAAAACATTTGAATACTTATCTTGGGGTTCATTCCCCTAACATCAGCTTATCTGACCTTTTCTGTTTGATTCAGACATATACTAGTTATTGCAAATAAAGGAAACCATGGGATCTATGTTAAAAAGAAGTCAGTCTTGAATGTTAAGCTCAGAGGACTCCTGTCCCAGGTGCTACCTGACTACAAATGTTGAAATTCTCACCCTTGGATCTAAAAGCAGAAATTCCCTGTGGTCTTCAGTTCCTATAAGCCATACAAGTGCAGTTAACATTGCACAGAAATTATTCATTCTTCACATCTCCTTCTCTCTAGATGGTTGTTCCTGCTTCAAATAATCCTTGACTCTCACTTGATATGGAGATTCTGGGCGTAGAAACCATTCTGTTTCTCCTGCATGGCAAAAGATGTGTCTTGCCTTGTTGGCTGATGACAATTTGCTATAATGAGGATGTCTAGGTTATTAAAGGTACAGTAAACATAGGATACCAACTGTTCAGAAGAAGAAAATGTTATACAAACGACAGATTGTGTTATGAAGCCTGGTGATGCTAAACCCTTCAGAGTCTGAGGGGTGGGTGAATTAGGTATAATGTTATAGGAGAAAGGCAAATAAAGAGTGCCTTCTGGCGTTGTCTTTCCCACTGTCACTCCACCTTTCTGAGGCAAATAGCTAATGGGATGCCAGAGAAATGTCCATCCAGGGTACTCAAGGACAGAAGCAATAAGAAAAGCTTAGCTCAAGCTGGAGAAGGACCAATGGTAGAATCATTTCTACTCATCCTTTGGAAAAGAGCCATTTCTCCTTTTTGCAAACAAAGAGGGTATATTTGCTCATAGGACTTGACATGAGACAGCAATATCTCTGTCAAGTTTTCTCTTGGAATTGTGCCTTCTTGTATATCTCCCTTTTCAAAGTTCAGTAAGCAATACAGATTAATCTCAGGAGAAACAGACAAAATAAAGGAAGGACATCAGTATTTGGGGGCACTTATGCTTCTGTACAGTCAAGAATGAGGTATCATGTCAATCTCAAATTACTTGTACTATTGACATTCTGAAACCATGACTGTACCAACCTGTAGTTTTATTTTTTTGAACTATAGAATGTACAGTTTATTAATATATACATAGCTCCAGTATGTGGCTATCACAGGTCACAGCCTAAGAAGGGAAAAATTTATACCCAGATTTCATTTAACATTTTATTAATGGTTATACTTTCTAGAAAGGAAATAAACACTTTACCTATTCTGTTTTAATGATTTGAAATGGGATTTCTCAGGATACCTGTTATGTACATTTCTACACTGCCATATGTGTTACCCTTTGGATAGCAAATGTCTCTCATGGGCCCATTTGTTAAAGATTTGTTCCATAAGGTAATAAAATTGGTAAGTGGTGGAACATTTAGGAAGTAGAACTCAGTGGATGGCTTGTTGTACATCAGTGGTAGAGGGTGAAATTAAAGGGAGTAGTAGGACCCTAGATCCTGCCTCTTCCTCTTTTGCTTCCTGCCCATGAAGTTAGTAGTTTGCTCTCCTATGTGCCTCTCATCTTTGCCAGCCAGTATCCCCACACGAGGACTAAAATGGTTCTACCTGACTGGGAGCTGGAACCTCTAAAACCATAAGCCCTGGGCTGGGAAGGTGGCTCAGTGGTAGAGTGCTTGCCTTGCATGCCTGAGATCCTGGGTTTGATTCCTCAGCACCACATAAGAAAAAAGCCGGAAGTGGCGCTGAGGCTCAAGTGGTAGAGTGCTAGCTTTGAGCTGAAGAGCTGAAGGACAGTGCCCAGGCCCAGAGTTCAGGCCCCACGACCGGACCCCAAAAAAATAAAATAAAATAAAATAAATAAAAAAATAAAACCATAAGCCCCAAATAGCCCTTCTTCTTTGTAAGTTAATTATCTCAGGTATTTTTTCATAATGATAGAAAACTGGCTAATATGTGCTATCTATTTTCCTATAATCTGAGGTAATTCTATCTTAATTTCATCTGGTAAACACACTAGCAATGTGAAGAATATACAAGAAAACAAAGATGAATGAATTATTTTTAATTATCTATTGCTATAGATAATATAGTTTGGAAATAGATTCTATTTCTGAGTGAAAGCAGCAGCATGCATTCCAATGTGAGAAGACTAGTTGTCAACTCTCTTTATAATATACCAAATTATAGAAAAAGCAAATATAATGAAGTGGTGAAGAAAATGACACAACAATAGCAGCGACACAGAAAGAAAATTCAAGAATATGACAAGAAGACTTTTCAAATATTTATCCATTCACAGTATTTAGGGCAGTATCTAGCACCTATCAGGATCTTGTTAAATCAATGAATTTTATAACAGTTCTGTGTCAAACATTGCCTATTAACCAAATTAATTCATTTTATTCCTGGGTATACAGACAGACTATGATTTTTACCCTTCCTTGTGGTTAGCAATGACCTGTGCATTTGTAGCTAATAAGAATCGAGTGAAATTCTCATGTTATAACTGTCCCAAAGAAACTTCTGTTATTCTTCCTCTCCCTTTTCTGGATTCCTGGAATACAGACAACCTTCAGAATGACCTTGGAGGCCACTTTAAAGATAACTGAACAAGCCAGGCTCACACCTGTCTGTAATCCTAACTACTCAGGAGGCTGAGATCTGAGGACTTCAGTTCGCAGCTTGCTCAGGCAGGAAAGTCTGTAAGACTCGATCTCCAATTAACTACCAAAAAGCTGGAAGTGGAGTTGTAGCTCAAGTGATAGAGTACTTGATTGAGAATAAAAAACAAAATCTCAGGGATAGCATTCAGGCCCTGAATTCAAGCCTCTGGACCAGGAAAAAAATAACTGAACAGCAAAGTGGATGGAGCATGTGTCTCTGACTTACCACTTTAAGAAAACTCACTTGATTAAGACCATCGTACTGCATGATTATTATATTAGCAGTAAGTGTGCAACCAATAATGTTTGCAGGGTTATTTGTTACAATGGCCAGTGTTATCTGAATTAACATATCTGTATTTAGGAAGCCTCCTATAGTTTCAAGCATTATGAAAAAGTCCAAATTTCTTTTTTCAGAAGTTTTCTCACACATATTGGCAGCATATTTTATTTCTCTATCAGTGGTGTATGAGGGCTTCAATATCTCCATTGTCCTTAACATTTATTTCCAAACCAGTCTCCCTCCCCTCTGTTCCTTTCCTTCTCTTCCCTTCGGTGTGGTTTTGATGTGCATCTCCCTGAAGACTACACATCTTGAGAATCTTTTCATTCCTGTTGCATTTTAATTCATAAGAAATATTGTAAGTTAATATATTTTCTTCTTTGAGTAAGGCTGTAGCAACACAGCTAATCACATGGAGCAGGGTACTATTTTCTTTATTTGTTATTACATTTTTTAAATTGTCAAGGTGATGTACAAAGGGGTTACAGTTACATAAGTAAGGTAACAAGTACATTTCTTGTTGAACTTGTTACCCTCTCCCTCATTTTTCTCCCACTTTTCCTCCCCCTCAAGACTTGGAAATATCATATTAAGTGAAGTAAGCCATACCCAAAGAAACATAGGTCCCATGGTTTCCCTTATTTGCAATAAGTAGTATATATCTAGGACAATCCTAGCAGATGAGCAGAATAGCTCAATAGCTATATACATATGACCATATAAGATGATGCTAAGCAAAATGAACCACAAGGCATGGACACAAGAGGTTTTCCTTTGTTGTTTTTAATGTACTACATGATATCTTGCTTCTTTTATGTGTTCTTCCCCCTATGGAGGGTTTATTCACTATTGCCACTGTATTTGATTTTGGTATCCTGGGTATTGCATATATATTTATCTGAATTAGGGAAAGGAGGGGGAACAAAAAATGTTGAGACAAAATACAAGGGTAGAACAAATGCAACAGCGATACTCATGAATGGCTTATCTCTAGTTGATATAGTCAAAGGTATATTTGGGAGTTGGAAGTATGGCTCAGTTGATTGAATGCAAGCCAATGAGTGAAAATGTCAGATACTGAGTTCGAGTTCTGGGCTTGGACCTAAGGAAAAAAATGTATGTTTGAGGTAACCTAGACCAAAAAGAAGTGTATTCATTACCTGACTAACCCCTCTGTACATTACCTTTACAATAACAATTTTAATTTGGATCCATAATTTAGTAGGTAGACTTCTAAATGGCTCTTGAAACTTACATCTTTGTAAAATCTCCTCCCTTGAGTATAGCCTGGGCATAGTGACTTTTTCTACCAATCCAAATATGACAAAGATGATGGGAAGTCATTTCTATGATCGGATTACAAAAACGTGTTTCCTTTGTTAGAAGACTCAGTGATTGGTTTAGTGAATCAGGCTGTCATATTGGAGAGGTTCATGTAATAAGAAAGGAACTGGGGACCCCAGCCCCAAAACCCTTAAGGAACTGGAACTTGACAATTACATAAATAGGTTTGGAAATGGATCTTTCCCAGCTAGGCCTTGAAATTAGACCTGAGCTTTAGCCAATACCTAGACTGCAGATCATGAGAAGCCCTAAAACAAAGTATTCAATTAATCTGTTCTTAGATTCCCGATGCACAGAAACTATAATACTAAATATGGTGTTTTAAGCATCTAAATTTTGGAGTCATTTGTAATAGCAATAGACAAATAATATACCTAAAAACTTGGCTTTTAATGTGGGACTTACCTGCAGTGTACAGATACTGGCAATCTAGTTTTAAGAAGGAAATACATTTGAACTGTCTGACACTCATATGTAACTTTAAACCATGAATTTCTGGGAAAATGTCCCTGTCATAGCATTTGGGTTACTTACTCCATTATTTACTATGATGAAACCACTACATCATTCTTTAAAATCTGTCTGGTTTGATGTTTGCAATTATTGCAGGAAAGCCCACACGGAAAGAAACAGGGGGAGACATAGAAAACCAAAACCAAAATAAGAGTGTTAAGCTTCAAAAGACCTAGGATACAGAAACCTAGAATTTTCTCTGTCCATCCTAACAGAAAAACAGCTTCTGAAAGAACAAGAAGAAAGTGCTAGAAAAATTGTCAGTGTTTTTTTCATAATCAACACCCCAGTTTCAGGAGATGAATCAATGTGTATGCAAAGCAGAAGCAACAGCCTGTAGGCGAAAGAGAGGTTCAGAAGTACATGTATTTGGAAGGTGTTGACAAAATAGGTTCATAGTCTGTCAAGTCAACTATTAACTGAAGCTGGGGAGAAGCTGAACTCTGGACAGAGCTGGTCTACTTAGTTGATAACAAAGCTTTAAAACCAAAGCTATATCTCATTTATCTTGTTTTATCCTTCGGATGAGTTTTTTTTAACCCCCTCTAGTTAGACATATTATTTTGTTTTGATATCACCATTGAGTGTTTTGATATCACTATTGGGATTCAGGGAGTGGCTGGAACACAATGGCCACAGAAATTTAAGAACAATGAAAGAGGGCATCTTTCATAATGAAAGTGAAAATTAGGTGTTTGAAAAGAAAATTCAAGGCCAGCTGTATTCAGTGAGGTTATCTGCCTGATCTGTTTGACTAAAGACCTCTGGTTTAACTTCTTTGCATTGAAATATCTATATCCAAATGTACAGATTAAAATTGTTGAACTCTAAGGTCTAAGTTGGCCTAAAATTTTGTGATTCAGTGACTCATGAAAATGTGAGGCCAAATGGAAACCTCATTTTCAAGTTTTCTATAAAAGGAGAAAAATAGATGATTGAAGAACAAATTTATAATTAACTTGTCTGATGGTACTATCAGGCAAGGTAAAATTATGCTAACTGATGAGAACTTACTTTAACTGTGCTTTTAATATAACCCTGATCTCATTCTTGTTTGTCTTGTAAACAAAAGGGAATTTTCCCTGTTGGGGCAACTGAATTTAGTCCTAAGAAAAGCTCAGCCTCTTCCTTACGACTCGGTAATTCTCAAGTGCTGAGACATTGGAAAGACTCTGATGTGCTAAAAATATGTAGTTCACCAGGTTTCAAAATTCTAAACATATCATCTTAACTTTGGCACTCTTGTGAGAAGATCTCAACATGAGTCACTCTTCTAAGAGGATTTTGTTAAAGTGTCTGTTTTACCTCTTTGCAGTATGACATTACCTATATACCTCAATAACAACCACCAAAATCACAAGAAAACAATCCATGGCTAAATTGCTTTTTTTTCTTCTCAATGTGTGTTTTTACTTCTCCAAACAGCTCCATGTCCACTTGATATTGAAAGATATAAACACCCTTAGTCACTCTATTCAGTTGCTCAATAACTATCAATTGACATTCCTCAAGGATTCATTCTTGCTTTTCTTTGTTTTTTAAGTTACCTGTTCTTTATTATTATTATTATTATTGTGAAAATACAGTACAGAGGAGTTACAATTACATGAGCAAGGTCATGAGTATATTTCCTATCAAGCATTGTTGCCTCCTCCTTTGTGTCCCCTTACCATCCCTGCCCTCCCATCTCCCCATCATCACCCTCCCTGACCCCCTGCCAAAATTGTAAAGTTTGTTTTTTCGACGTAATGTCTTGTACATGTCATTGTTGCAATGGGTCCACCTGTATTCCTATTTAAACAATTTGTTTTTTCCCTTCCCCTCCACAAATTATACCAACATCAAATACAGTGAAAACAGGAGAGTGAAAACTGTGGGAGAGGGATATACAAACCAACAAAGAAATATCTTATAAATATGTTAGAAACAATAGCAAGAAAGAAAAAAATTGAGTCCTTATCTTGGGGTTCATTTCACCTAACATCAACTTATCTGACTGTTTTTGCTTGTCTCAGACATATACTAGTTATTGCAAATAAGGGAAACCATGGGACCTATGTTTCTTTGGGCCTGGCTTACTTCACTTCATATAAGTTTTTCCAAGTCTTTCCATTTCCTAACAAATGGGGCAATGTCATTCTTTCTGATGGAGGCATAGAATTCCATTGTGTGTATATATATATCACATATTCTTGATCCATTCATCTACTGAGGGGCATCTGGGTTGGTTACATATCTTAGCTATGGTAAATAATGCTGCAATAAACATAGTTGTGATGGTAGCTTTAGTATGTTCCTGTTTGTGATCATTTGGGTAAATGCCCAAAAGTGGGACTGCTGGGTCATAGGGGAGCTCAGTGTTGAGTTTTTTGAGGAACCTCCTATACTACTTTCCAAAGTGGTTGAACAAGTTTACACTTCCACCAACAATGCAGTAAGGTTCCCTTCTGTCCCCATCTGTTGTTATTAGAGTTCTTGATTATAGCCATTCTTTCTTCTCTCTTCATTCAGTATATTTTCAATGAAATGTTTTATCCCAAGGCTTTATTTACATTCTAACTACAGATATCTTCCAAATATATCTCTCTTGTCACATATATTAGAATATACTTCCACTTGACTTACCATCAGGCCCCATAAACTCAAAGTGTGTCAAAACAAAATTCATTATTTTCTCATTTAAGCTCCTTGTTACAGCTTGAATCTTAAAATTTTCCAAAGGCCATGAGTTGAACACTTGGTTTGCTGGCCTGTGGTGCTATCTGGAAGTGGTAGAACCTTTAAGAGTTGAGGTCTAGTGGGAAGAAGTTTGGCCATTGGGAGGATCCCTTGAAGGAGATACTGACACCCACCAACTCTCCTCCTTTTTTTGCATCCCAGAAGCTATAAGATGAATAGCTTAGCAATGCACCAATGCACTTTCTGCCATGATGTTTTATTAGAATGACAATGAACTGAAACCTTTGAAACCATGAGGCAAAGTAGATATTTCTTTCTTATGAGTTGTTTATCTTAGTTATTTTGTTACAGTTTTGGAAATACTATTTCCTTTCTGAAGCCAATCACAGGCACTACTTCTGTATTCTGTGTCCTTAAGGAACTAAGGCACTCAGTACTTACCCTTTTCTCACAGTGCTCATCCATTAATTACTTGGCTATTACTTTCATTTAACTTAGAACCTCCTAAGGGCAGAGGTACTGTGTATCTGGAAACTGTTCTTCTACTTGATGAGCTGTCAACTATAATGTCTCATTTCTTCTACATGGAGGACATAAGGCCTCACATAATCTACTAGGCTCCTGTATCCCACTGATTATAGTAACTGGTTTAGGGATAGATATGTGACCCAATTTGGACCAATAAGAGTCATTTATGGTACTTTAATTAAGACTGTAAAATGTAAAAACCATGTAAACCTACTGTGCATGTGCCTCCCTGTGCTTCGTCATTGATAACAGCTCCACAGGAATAAAGCAATATGGAAGAAAGTAGGGCTGAGTTGAACAGCAGGGACTGATACTCTACCTCTAGACTTTTTAGTCATCTAAGGCAATTATTTTTATTTTAATTGAAATATTTGGAGTTGGGATTTATTTACATGAAATTGAACAAGTGCAACCTAGTGCAATAGCTATGGTGTCTTAGTGTTGTCTATAAGGAGTAGGCTTTCTAACAGTTTTTGGATGAGTATAGGATATGTTCTCAATCCTCCTCTGCTTCTTATTATAAGAAGGATGGGCAAGTGTTTAGTATTAACAACCTTTCATTTTCCTTTGTCCACTAACAATACTCCCTGACATAGAAAAAGTAGAGAGAGGATAAGCTTCTCAAGGTCTTGGAATCATTAGAGGATTCTGAAGAGGTGAGAAGTCAGAGTAGCATGCTTGTCTTCACTGCTTATATTGTTCTCCCTCTTCCTTTTTCTTCTTCCTCTCTTGTTCAATTTTACATATGATTGGACAGATAGGATATTTCCTTCTTTTTTTTTTGCTAATTCCAGGGCTTGAACCCAGAACCTGAGAGCTGTCCCTAACCTGTTTGTGCCTACCACTTGAGCCTCAGCACAACTTCTGGCTTTTTCTGAGTAGTCTCCTGGAGACTTTTCTGCCCCAGCTGGCATTGAATCATGATCTTCAGATCTCAGCTTCCTGAGTAGCTAGAATTATAGGCATGAGCCACCAACACTCAGTGAAATGTGCTTCTTTTAAAGGGTATGAACAAGAGAAATATGTCCAAAGTCTGAAATTTTATATTCTAACAATTTCTTAACAATTTTCTCACACTCTGCCATCTTTCCATTAGACCCATAGTGCTTATCTTCTCATAGTGAATAATACAATCTGGCATGGTCCACATTCTGTCATATTTTACTCAAGACATTTTGGGAATGTCTTCCTGAAAGTGGAACACAAATCCCCAAGAGGCCACATTCTAGAGGCAACAGATTATTCTCTCTCTCTCTCTCTCTCTCTCTTTCTCACTCTCGCTCTCTGTCTCTCTCTGAAAACTTACTTTTCCATACCTCCATTTTTCATATGTTACAAATTAAAAAAATAATATTCAAGTATTTTTAAGTTGTCCCATTTCTGGTCTTTTAGCAAGAAAAGTTCTACTGCTTACTTGGCTCATGAGAGCTCTACTAACTACTTAAGAGTAAGGAGGGATGGGAAGGAGAATGACAGAATTATGTGAGTGCAGATAATGCAGAGAGATTAAGATGAGCCAGCATTAGGGCTAGAATGGTGGAGGTACAGAGGAAAAGAAGACAGAGTTTCAAAAGTGTAGTTGTATGAGTTAGATTTTAATTAGTCTTCTTGTATGTTTCATGATATAATTCTCTCATCCTCATCACCTCAAGAGATCATTAATGCTTTTAAAGACTCTTGGTAATTAGATTTTTGTTTCTTTTGGATATATCATAGTGCTGAGATAGAGACTGGCCTCAAAGCAACCCAATTTTATTTGGGTTGGACAGAAAACAATCAGGTTATCAAGGCATACATGGTAAATGACCAATTTCTCTTTGGGGAAACCAAATAGCAATTGAGATGGCAATAATTCATATAATTCTCTTATTCAATAATTTCAGAAGTTACTATTATCTTTAATTTAAGACTCAGGAAAAATAATTCAGACATAGATCCAGGTTACCTGTGTTCAGATTTTTAGTTTTCCACCTAATAACACGAAAAGGGCAAATAAATTATTTAAGTTTAAATTTGTTATGCCTAAATTTCTTCATCTGTACAATAGAAAAAATGATGCCTTTCACAAATGGTTGTTGTGGGAACCAAATGAGCTAATATATATATTTTTAGCCTTGTTCCAAAATAGAAACTCAGTTCAGAGCATACAAAAGGCACTGCAAAAAATCACCATATATATGTATGTATGTATGTATGTATGTATATATGTGTGTGTGTATATATGGGATTGTGCCCACAACTCTATGGGTATACATATCTCTATGGGTATACATATGTGCACACATACACACACACACACACACACACACACGCACACACACATATATACACACCCAGAATTTATTACTAATTCATTCCATAGATAGTTGCTGCAAATCTCTCCTGAGTCCAGCTAACATGGTCAGACTCTATGTATGTGTATAACAAGTATTGCAGTTGCTGAGCTAAGAAAACACTTCATAATGTTAACAGAAATATAAAAAAAATCTGAGGAGAGGATGAGGTGTTATTTACCCAGTCTCATATATTTTACCTGCAGAATTTTGAATATGATAGATCAGTCCACTAGTCTTTTATTGTCTCTGATTTTCCATCTGTGGCATAGAAATGATCACAGTGGCTTCATAAGAGGATTTGGAAGATTTGTGAGTTAAATATGAACTCTTTCTGGAACAAAGATCATCCTCTACATTTCCTAAAACAACCTGATTATAAGGCACAAGGATAACAATAGAGGGCCCATTTTCTGTGTGCCTTGTGTAGGTATTATAGTCACTTCCTGTTTTCTATTAGAACTCATTCTAGAGTGCCCCTGGAGCTCCCATTCTTGTTCTGTATTTGAGGTGGGCTCTGCTGGAAGGTGCACCTACAATGAAATCTCAATCATGAGAATAGGGGAAACAAGCTATTGATGTGTTGAAAGCCAGCGACTTTAATAATGTATGCATAGAAGAAACCCAATCAGACAATCCTCTGGCACACAAACCTTTTGTGTGCATCATGTTTCGTTGTAATTTTGAAAATCCATATATGGGTCCTGTATACTGAAAATTCTCCCTTTGCAAGGTTAGATATAGGGTAACCTTCACCTCTGATTCATTCGAACTCTGGTTCAATTCTGCAATATGGAAAGTGGAGGGGAAAATAAAAGCTATCTCTTGGAAAGTCTGGGCTGTGGCATTCTTCTGAAAAGATTGCATGCAGGAGAGCACAACCAATACTGCCTTTGCAATTTCACACCTGTAATAGGCATATTGTATGGGAAAGGGTGGCAGGGACATTGTTTGCTTTCCAGTAATTACCAACACAGTGAAACAGACCCATAGTGTCTCCTTGTTTTCAATCAATACTCTTGTGGCTGCCATATGTCTTTTCTAAATGAAACTCTCATCTCTGTCATTGTCTCATACAGGAATCTTCTATGCCATTCTTTTGCTTTAGGATTCAGAATTGCTTTACATGTCTAAGCATGGTCTACCATTTCCAATGCCATCATCTCAGACCCCTTCTGACATCTTACGACCCAACCTCCCAGGACAACTTGGGAATCAGTAGACATAGCCTTCATTGTGGCTCATATTGTAGGTTTTGGAACCAGATTCTTTTGGCTTGAATCTAGGATCCCAGTAGTTTTGTAGATTCAGAAAAGTTACTTATTTTCTATGCTTTACGTTTCCCATATGTACAATGGGAAAAAATAGTATGACCATAGGTCTACTGTAAAGGCTGAGCATAGTGGTTCATGTTTGTAATCCCAGCATCTCTAGGAGGTTGAAGCAAGAGGATTCTGAGTTCAAGGCCAGCCTGAGCTACAAAAGTGGATGATGTCTCAAAAGACTACTATGGGGAGTGAATGAGTTAATACTACAAATAAAGTGTTATAAATAGTACAAAATACATAGCAAACATCATAGAAGATAACATAACATAGATATTACTTACAAGTACCCAAACACGGCCTTCTCTTCGACACTTACATGTGTCTTTGCACATGTCATTTTTATAACTTGCAACTCACACTCTTCTATCCATTCCTAGAAGCTGAGTAACTTCTAACACACATATAAAACATCAATTCTCTCCCTGTCATAGAGCATCCCATATATTATATGACACTTATCACAGCTTTGCAGAAATAAATACATCTCTCTTGTAAAGACTTTTTTAAAATTTTCAGTACTGAGGCTAAAGCCCAGGGTCTCACTCATGCTAGGCAAGTGCTTTAACACTCAGCTATATCTCCATTCAGATTGTAATTTTCTAGAGAGCAATGATTATCTATGTTTTTGTTATGTCTAGGTCCCACAAACTTCACTGTGAAACAGGCCTCGAAAATTGGTTTATCCCTCACAATGAGCTGGACACAAATGTTCATGTCAGTGCAAATGACCAAAATGTCTACCAGGTGATGAACAGACAGACAGAATGTGGTATACTCCTCCAAGAGAATATTATATACCCATTAACAGGAATAAAGTACTGACACCTACTGAAACATGGATGAACCTTGAAGATATTATGGTCAGCAAAAAGTTAGTTTATAAATGGCCAAATATGGTAAGATTCAATTCATGCATTATATGAAATGTCCAGAATAGACAAATCTATGAAGACAGTGGATTTGTGGTTGCTGAGAGCTAGGAAGGTGGTTGGAAATATGGGGGAATATAGTAAAAGAGTAAATGTTTTTGGTTAAATTGATACAGGATCTTGTTATGTAGCACAGGCTGATCTGAAACTTACTACACAGCTGAGGCTGATCCTGAACTTGAGATTCTCCTGTCTTAGCCACCTGGATTAGTACTGGATTATAGGTAAATACTCAGTTCAACATTTCTTTTGGAGGTGATAAGAATATTCTAAAAGTGACTATCATGATGATGACATCACTGAATCTATGAAAGCCCACCAAATCTGGCATTTTAAATGGGTGAATTATATGACATGGCATTCTATCTCAATGAAGTTACTAAATAGAAAGGAAAAGGCAATGACAGAGTAGAGGGGGAAAATGAAGTGAATTTGTCTTGGTGTTGAGTATAAATACTGCTACAAGCCAGATCTCAAGCTGCTGCCTCCCTGAGGACAGGTCAATTGGAAGGCACCTTACCTTCCCATTGCTCCTTCACCTCCTCCAACACTTGCTTCTCTCTTTGTGCCCACAGAGCTCTGTTCTCTTTCAGCCTCTCCTCTTCTTTCTAACTTTGATGTCATTTCTTCCCTTATAAGCTATCAGACTCTCAAGACAGTTTGCATAAGGCCATGAAGAAGATAGACATTTTCTTGGGAAACTTGAACATGAGAATCTGGAAACATCTATTCATGGGAACATTTATTTAACAGTTAAATAAACAGGGGCTTAGGAAAATCAAGGACATTTTGTAACCTTACACATTGAATTGGTAAGAGCTGGAGTTAGACTCCAAGTCTGCCATCCTGCTTGCTTTCTTCACTACCCATGTAACCTGCTTCTAGACTGGACTGATCCAGATGTCAGAACAGATGGAACTAATGAGAATCCCAAACCACATATTGAATAACTTACTACATATCACTACACATCACATACTTCCTATTCAATCTCTCCCAAGAATATTCTAGGTACAAATAACATCTCACCACATTGAATTCTAAAGGGACTTCAAATTGTCTTTCATTGGGCTTTAATTTCATTAGTAATTATTAATACATTATATAACAGAAGGAACCGAGGACTGAAAATTCAGAGATCTAACTCCAGTTTCCACTGTGTCATTAAATAGCTGTGTGACTTGTGCAAGACATTTAACCACACTGGGCTTTACTTGCTCACTGTAAAATTAGAAGCATTCTTTGCTTCTTCTTACCTATCTCAGTAGTTCCATAATTTGGTAACTGTAGGTTGAAATAAGATGACTATCATTTAAGACTTGGAGCTCAGTTCAAGATAAATGTTTTCTTCTAGGGAGAGTTGTGGCAATTAATTCTGACCAGCGTAAACATGTCTTCAGCAGAAGATGAACCCAGGAATAATCAAGGAAACATTTTCATTTTTAACTTTAATTTATTTTACTTTTGTTCACTGTAAGTATCACTAGGCTATTTCAGGACATGACTGTTATGATAATAAGGGAATTAGAACCAAGACACACTTAAATGAAGGCAAGACATATACACTCATTCCCTTCATTTCTCATTTTAATTCCATCAGCCTTGAAAAGAAAACAGCACAGATATGAAAAGAGAGGATTAGAAGATAACCTAACTTGCCCATCATCACAGTGAATTGTGGGTGTCACAGGACATGGCATCAAGTCTGCCTGGAATCATTGAACTACATTTTTCAAGTCCTATTGGCTACTAGAATAGCAACTTTCTAAATAATGTGTAAGAGTTGGGAAAGACATCTATTTTGGAGTATGGAGTCCAGCCACTCTGATTGCTTCTAATGCTTCGGTCTCTCTGATAAGCTCCTTAATCGATTTGGTATATTCCTTGATCCCAGCTAATGTCTATTTGACATAACCTCTCAAAGACATTGATTGACCTAGTTTGGATAGGCAGAGTTTGTGGCATAAGTGGAGACTGGAAGAAACCTACCAGATCTAATCATGAATGAGTGACTGGAATCTTTGGGGCTACTCAAGGCTATTGAATTGGATACAATTATAGACCCAATATAGAACTGATCTTGGGAGGGAGATAATCTTAAGAAGAATCTCTTCCCGAGGAATTTTCTTAAATTTAAAAATTATTTCTGAAAGTGTTAAAAATCACAACCCACATAATATCAATAGTTCATAATCATTTTGTAGTGAAACCAAGGCTGTTCTAAAGGGCTTCAGATGATTTACACAACTCTTGAATTAATATTCACTGATTTTTTTTGGTTAGTAGTGGGGTGCTGTGTCCCTCAACTCTTCAGCTCAAAGCTAGGGCTTTCTCACTTGAGCCACAGCACCAGTTCCAGTTTTCTGGTGGTTTATTGGAGATGAATCTCATGAACTTTCCTGCCCGAGCTGGCTTCAAACCACGATCCTCAGATCTCAGCCTTCTGAGTAGCTAGGATTACAGGTGTGAGCCACCAACACCCAGCTATTCACTGATTTTTTTTTCATATGAGTTTTCTTAATGAGCTCCCTCAACCAAGGAAGTCTATTCTCTGTTCTCATCCTGGCAGGTGTTATGAAGCCTTTCATGCTTTTGGTCTCTTAGGATCATTCCTTCTGCAAAATATATGGCTCCTTTTTATTATGAGAAAGGAAATTGGGGCCTGACTCACCCAGGCTCTTCCTACAACTGTCTGATAGGAAAAGACAGAGGTTTGAAGTGTACACTCCAGTCCCTACTATACTACCTCTCTGTATCTGTGGACAAGTTACTTAGCTCAGCGACTATGGTCAGCAGATAAATATGGATCCAGAGTTCTTCATTCCTAACACATTGACAAGGTTGGGCTCTGATTGTACATTGTCACTTCCTCATTCTCCTGGGCTATATTGGCTGTTCCCAAGAACCTCCGGTAACTAAAAGGTTTTGTAATTCAAGTCAGATTCTAAGTGTGGTCCAAGAGAACATTACTCATGGGCTAGACAAGTAGATGACTTCATAGATCTATAATATATATATATATATATATATATATATCTTTTTTCATTGACACATGGACTTAATTACTCACTTTATATCACACACAGTTGGTAGCTGGCCCCTGTCCCTCTAGGACTCACAATCCTGTCATCCAGTCACATCCTACTGCATATGCTGCAGAATCTCTTCCTCAAGGTGTTTTTCAGGCCCTAATCATGGAACAGATTGGAAGTGCTGGGATGTTAGCACCCTGGGAACATCCTCATATTGGCTGGGAATTCATTGTACAAATTTTAGCTTCCCCCTTCTCAGGTAGGACAAACTTCGATAGCATCTCTTGGTAGTCCCTAAATTAGGGCTGTTCTCAAGCTTCCCCAATGTGGTGATGAATGAAGACTATATTGGCTTATTTCCCCTCCTGATGCATTCTCCCTACATCTCAGCCAGTAGACCAGTGCTTCTTGGAATCACCTTCTCAATAAGCTACTTTCACCCAATCTTTGTCTCAGGGGCAGCCTCGGGGGCATCTAGCCTAAAACACATTCAAAAATAAATATTTACGCATATGTTAATGCATACATAATATTTTATAAATGTTGGGAGAAGAAAATTTTCATATACAACCTCCTCCCCAACATCAATAAAAAATCAAATTGAGAAATGTGAGATTTAATATTCCACAGTGGGCTGTCAGCAATTTCAAAGCCCAAAGATGTCTGATAAAACGTGTAATTTATTCAACCTCATTTCCTATGATCCTCCAATATTTGCTTAACTGTATTAATACTGCGGGACTCATCTGCCTTAGTTGGAAACCCTCTCCTTAAATTCTTTTTTAAATTAACTAACAGAAAACTTCTAACAAAAAAACCTGCGCATCTGAAATGTGTATCATCCTATATTGTTCAGTGCTCTGGAAAGAATAGTCCCATATTCATTGTGGTATGAGTTAAATTTGTCTTACTACTGTTCTTCCCACCCTGCCTGACCATCATCAACTCTGCTTAGCTTTTCTTAACCATCCCCCCCCCACTCTCTCTGCCAGGAGAGAAGTATAACTACTTTCCATCCATGGCTTACGTTCTGCATTAGGCACGGTTGCAGGACAATTTCAAAAATTTGGCCACAGTTCCTGGGACAATTCATCTTCAGCTTTTCCTGGTTGATGGAGTTGCTGTGACTGTATTACTTACAGTCAGTACCATACACATACTTTTCTGAAGGAGCCATCAGTTTCAGTAGAGCAAGAAAGGGAGCTTCAAATTAGATGAAGCTTGAGATTCTATTTCTTATCCTTTTTCTCTAGAAATATTTTTTTTTGTGTGTTACAGGGCTTGAACTCTGGGCCTGGGCACGGTCCCTCAGCTCTTCAGCTCAAAGCTAGTGCTCTACCACTTGAGCCACAGCGCCACTTCTGGTTTTCTGGTGATTTATTGGAGATAAGAGTTTCATGGACTTTCCTGCCCAGGCTGGCCTTGAACCACGATCCTCAGATCTCAGCCTCCTGAGTAGCTAGGATTACAGGAGTGAGCTACTGGTGCTTAGCTCTAGAAACATTTATGAAAGGTTTGTACATGGGTCCACCATTGGCTCAACACAAATGAAGCAAAAATGTGATTTACAGACGCAATGGCAAGAATTCCTACAACTCTTCTTTGCCATATGTGCTTATGTGAAGGAAGTGTGGGGAAGTATGCTGGCAGCAAAGACCTACAATAAAGCTTTCTTCCTGTTTATCTCCATCACATTCCCTGTGAGATATTTCAGGCAGCTATTGCCACAGTGCTGTATAACAAATTGTCCCCAGAGTCAATGACTTGTTGCCTAGGTGTATGTGAATTTGCTAGAGATTAATCTAGGCTGTGTTTGGTTTTTGGACTGTGAGTTGGAAATGGGTCATCTCTCATTTCTTATCCTGCTTGGGCTTACAGAACACAGATGGCATATTGTTTGTATGCCAATGAGAAGCCCAAGAGGGAAAGTTCATTTTAAGTCTCTGATCACATCATATTTATTCATTTCATTGGGATAAGTCAATCACATAGCTAAGCCCAAGATTCCAGGAGCCTGCAAAGTACTCCACCCATAGGGAGGCCATGGTAAGCTGCATATATACATGTGTAATAAGAGAATTGACAAATTGGAGCCAATAATTTGGTCTTCCAAATCTCATGCAGACACCCCAGCACTATGGGAAGACTATGATATTACTCCATTGCTCCAGTATTACATGGTCATATATTTTTTTTTCTTTTTTGTCAGTTGTGGGCCTGGGCACTATCCCTCAGCTCTTCAGCTCAAGGTGAGTGCTCTACCACTTGAGCCACAGCTCCACTTCCAGTTTTCTAGTGGTTTATTGGAGATAAGAGTCTCACAGACTTTCCTGCCTGGGCTGGCTTTGAACCATGATCCTCAGATCTCAGCCTCCTAAGTAGCTAGGATTAGGATTACAGGCATGAGCCACCAGCACCCAGCTTCATGGGAGGTCTTAATTGTTGCTTTTTTGTTTTTCAGACTCTGAAACCCAA
>NW_012267312.1:6064774-6222697 GCF_000151885.1 Dipodomys ordii
TATTGGAGATAAGAGTCTCACAGACTTTCCTGCCTGGGCTGGCTTTGAACCATGATCCTCAGATCTCAGCCTCCTGAGTAGCTAGGATTACAAGCGTGAGCTACCGGCGCCCGGCTACATGGTCATATTTTTAAAGCAGCTACTAGATTGGAAGGAGCTAAGAATTTTCATCTTTGATTTCAATGATATAGCAAAGAGCAGACCAAAATAGTCCAAAACCTGGATGCTCGATAAATGGAAACTAGGATAGAATTGAAATTACCTGAGAAGAGCATTACAAAATGTCTTTTATTCATTCATTAAACATTTCCCCCTCAATCCAGTGTACTTAAAGTATCTACAAGTTTCATTTGAATTTCCTTACATTCACAGTAATAAGCAAGTTTAAATCATCTATTAACTAATCTTTCTTTTACACATGAGATATTTGAATGGCAACATAAAAGAGTAATTGTTAATGTTGACTTTTCCAGTCTAATCTTGCTATTCAGTTTGGTCCCCAACTCTCTTTTTTATTCTCCTTTGGTAAGAACTATCATTCTCCACTCTTTAATAGCCACAATTCTATGGTATATTCTTATATTTTTTATAACTCTTTTATCATCAAATTTGTGTCCACGCTATACAGTTATATTGATCCCTCAAAGCTTTGGTAACTTGGTTCAGTGATTACTTATAATTCATCCACTTCTGTCTACATTGGCTTGCATAATCCCTATACTCTTAGCACTATAATAACTACATTTAGTGGGAACTGACTATGTGCCAAGCACTGAGTTCTATCACATGCATTATCTCATTGTATAATGAGAGGATAAGAAGAGGATGTGCCAGGTATCTCCCCAGGCAGTGAGTGCTACATTTAGACTCTTGGCTATCTTGTATACACTTAACCACTAGCTGCTCTGTCTTTGGATCTTTGATTTCTAGCTTACTGGAGAGAGCTTGAACCAGGAGACAGGACATCTCAGCTCAAGTTCTTCTCTTTACGACTCAAGAGAGTCAGAAAGTATCTTTTCCACTGGAAAATATTTTTGCTTTTGTGAACATCAGTTTCTTGCTCTTAAGTGGGAGCTCACAATTATTATCCATGCAATGGAGTTGATGTGGAAATATTTTATAAGTGTACCAATCCACTCAAATTCTTCTTTTGGTAAGCTCAAGGGCGTGTGCTTACTAGGCAAGCACTTTACTACTTGAACTGAGGAGGAGTCCTTTTCCCTCATGTAGTTATTTTTGGTGTAACATATTGTGTGTGTGTGTGTGTGTGTGTGTGCACGCACACACATTCGCGCACTCGCCAGTACTGTTGCTTGAACTAAGGGTCTCATACTCTTACTTGGCTTTTCCGATTATAGCTAGCGCTCTCCCACTTGAACCATTATTCCAGTTCTGGCTTTTAGCTGGTTAATTGAAGATAAGGGCAGATTTGTCTGCCCAGGGTGGCTTTGAACTACATTTCTCACATCTCAGCTTCTTCAGTAGCTAGTCTTAGTGGAATAGAGTCACACAATTATGCTTACGACATCCAGGATTGTGATCATCCCATGTATGCCTATCTCATAGCTGAATTTACAGCCAGGCTTGATGATTGAAATGAAATCTCTCTAACTTTTTGCCCAGGCTGGCCTGAAACCACGATCCTCCCAATCTCTGCCTCCTGAATCACTCATAGGCATGAGCCACTACATCTAGATCATCCCACTGGAATTCTAAGATCTCTTTATTACATTCTCTTTTAGTGTCCTCAAACTCTTGTACTGTCCATCTTCCCATTAGAGAGTTCTTACTTCTGTGTTTCCCTTTGCATTTGCTGACAAGGCACATTTGGTCTTGTGTCCTGAGGAATTTCATTTCCCTAGAGCTTTTCTATTTGTTTGTTGAACAAACCACACATCACTAGCAATGTCATATTCCCAGGCTTTCTCACTATTTCTTGATTAATTTCCTCCTGTTGTTGCAGCTTCACTGCATTCCCAGGCTCTCTCCTGAGGAGATCTGCAGACTGTGTCTAGTTGTGTCTACACTTGCCAAAAGCCAAATGGGAATTTGAGAGCTTCAAACATTTTTAAAAAGTCAGTATTTTGTCTAATTGGCTCCAAATATTTGATTGTTTTGTGAAGGCAGGAGTCTTTCTTTCATTTCAGATCAAAGTATTTGGCTTCTGGTCAAAGCCTTCATCCCACCCTCTCTCTCTCCCATCCCTCCCTCCTCTCACTCCCTGGGGATATAATGGTGACACCTGACAGTGTGTGTGTGTGTGTGTGTGTGTGTGTGTGTGGTGTTTGTGACACCTGACAGTGTGTGTGTGTGTGTGTGTGTGTGTGTGTGTGTGTGTGTGGTGTTTATGTCCCAATCTGCACTAAGTATTTCCACTTAACTTGTCTTGCCTAATAAAAAACGACAAAGGCAGACATTATATGTAAATCAAGTATTTGCATTGAATGTACATTGCTTTTGCCAAGGTTTCCTAGTAATTGGAAAATAATTTGCAAAGAACTGAAAAAAATTAAGCCATTGTTTAACCTGTGGTTGGGTAGTTATAATCTTCCCTCTTAGAGTCTTAGTGCCAGTTGCAATTTCTTTTCAGCAAAAAACAATATCATCTATTATCTTCAATCAATGTCGTTGGAATTGCAGTGGTGGTGGAATTCTGCTTACATTAATTTGCAAATGTTTCAAGGCTTCAAAGACACAGATAGACCAACTATACGATTAAGAATCTGTGGCTTTATGTATGCATGTAATAAGCAATATTTTTATTACACACTTTTATTCAAGAGTGAATATCCAAGAGAAACAAAATCATCAAAAAGGTCTTACTTAAATTTGGAAACCACAAAAGCTTCTTTGAACCTTCATTAATAGGAAGAAATACAAACAATGAATATATATTCTTCCTCCTACCCCTGCTACCTGTCACTTTGGTGGGTTTGGGGAAATAGCCTAAATGCAAACTTGTTGTGTCTGGCTTTATCTCAAAAATCGTTTTCAAAAAAATGTACTTCCTCATATATAATTGAATCACATTACACACTCACTAAAAGTACTTCAGCTTATATTAGGTATCCTAGACTGGAAAAGCAAAGAAAAGAGATAGACCTGCCTATACCAAAAGGTACAGAAGGGAGATTACCATATGATTGGAGGATACCTCCTGTGTAATGTACTGTAATTTGGATTCCACTTTGGCCCCAGATCTTGAACAAGCTCTTGTGAAGTAAGGTTGCTGGTTTGTTGTTGCTATTGTTGTTTCTGCTAGTACTGGAGCTCGAACTCAGCTACTGGGAACTGTCCCCAAACATTTTTACTCTGAGCTGGCACTCTTCTACTTGAGCCACTCCTTCACTTCAGGCTTTTTAGTGGTTCATTGGAGATAACAGTCTCATGGACTTTCCTGCCTGGACTGGCTTCAAACTGTGATCTTCAGATCTCAGCCTCCTCAGTAGCTACTCTGAAATGTGAGAACCACCACGGTCTGTCTCCTTGCTGTTTTTGACTGGCTTCAGGCAGATGTAATGAGACAGTGCCTGTCTCATGGGCTAATGAAGTCTGTCTGGCCCAGGCATTCTCTGATGCTGTGGTGTGGAACATGTGCAAGGGTGCACTCTGTGTTCAGATGCATACTATCCGAAGTACAGTACAGTAAATGCCCTTGGATTACCCTTCATCAGAGTGAACTAAGCCTGACAAATGAATGCTCCCTCATTGTACCCTGAGCAGGTATTTTTGAGGTATATATGTCATAAGGCTCCAAAGAATCCAGCCGTCTAAAGCACTTGTCACCTGTCACGGTGGCCAACTCTTTAATGCATCCTTATTAAGGAGTGCTCTGCTTCCCTGTTCCATTCCATTTTTCTTTACTCCTGCTCCCAATAAACTACCTGTACATAAGCCTTTGTCTCAGACTGTGCTTCCTTAGGGTGAGGCAAGTGCTAAAAACAAATAAACCCCTTGATTCATTCTCAATTGCAGAAAGGATTTTTAAACACAACATTTTAAATTCCCATCCTTTAGCCTTCTCTTATTACTGTATCTTTATAGTTAACTATAGGCAGAATTATACTATGTCAAACATAGCAATTGCTACAAATATTAAAGTACATGTGCAGATTATTACTGAAGTTTTATTTATTCTGTTTTAGAGACAGGGTCTTGCTATGCAGCCCAGGATGACTTTGAACTCATAATCATCCTATCTCAGACTTCTAAGTGCTGGTATTATGGGCATGCACCACTGAATCAGGCTTAGGCAGATTATTGGAAATATAATATACAACATATAGACAGACTCATATATTACAATGCTGCAAACTCCAAAACATGAGTCTATTACCTTGTATAATTTTTTAAGATTTTTTTCATAAGGAATTGAAACCACTATACATTATGTAAGTCAACTCTATTTGTACTTAACGTAAATAGTTGCCAATAGGAATGTATAGAGGTAGGGGTACTTTGAAAAAAATCATCATTTATTACAAAAATTAAACCTAGATTTCTCACTGGACTCAGCTATCCTTCTCCTATGAGAAATGAAAACGTGTCCACACAAATACTTGTACAGAAGGTACTAGTTCTAGTACAAAAAATACTTGTTCTAGCTTAAATTTAAAACAACATAACTGTCCATCAATGGAGACTAGTTTAAAAGTCTTCTATGTTCATACACTAGAATGCTACTTACCAATAAAGAAGATAAACAACTGATGCACAAAACAAATGTATCTCAAAACCATTGTGGCAAACGGAGCCAGACATCAAATTGCACATACTATTGTATTCATTTAAATGAACCTCCCAAAAGCTACATTTAAGTTATTGAATCTGTATTATCTGACTTTTTATAAGCAACGCATGTTCCTTTTAGTTTAAAAATAAAAGAAATAGGGGCTGGGAAGGTGGCTAGTGGTAGAGCGCTTACCTTGCATGCCTGAGGCCCTGGGTTCGATTCCTCAGCACCACATAAGCAAAAAGAAAAAAGCCAGAAGTAGCGCTGTGGCTCAAGTGGTAGAGCGCTAGCCTTGAGCTGAAGAGCTGCGGGACAGCGCCCAGGCCCAGAGTTCAGGCCCCACGACCAGACCCCCCCCTCCCCAAAATAAAAGAGATAAAAGAAACTTAGAGGCCATCTCCTTTTGTCACTAGAATCAGCTCAGTTTCTTGGCGTTGGAGGGTTATATTAACTGTAGAGGGGCAGAAATAAAAATTAGAGGAGGATGAAAATAGTCTATAGCTCCATCATGGTGGTTTTTATACAGGCACACACATTTGCCAAAATTCTTCTGTACTTAACATTTTGCTTGATAGCTCACCAAGTTGCTAATGGAAAACAGGAATTGCAGGTGTGGCTCAAGTGGTAGAATACGAGAGTAGCAAGGGCAAGGCTCTGAGTTCAAACCCCAATGCTACCATAAAACAAACAAAAAACAAATCAAAATAGAAGAGTTTTCAAATGGCAAAGAAACAATATTTAAAATACTTGCTTTTGCAAGTTGTAGGGTTTATTCCTTGGCTCACCAATCACTGCTATCCCTTGTTTCACAGGCCTACTCTTTACCTATCTTTCCCAAAATGAGAAAACCAGTACCCAAGGTCAGTCTAGGACCTCTGCCACTTTGATTCTGGTGTACTTCCTAGATTTCTCAGCATTATCTTTGTAAGTGGTTTCACTGGCTTTCTCAGCTAATAGTAAAATTGACCTTCAATCAGTTGCTCTTGGGACTAAGGTTGAAATATCAGCCATTTCAATTCCAAATTGGTGTTCAAAGGATGATTTGCCTATATGTATATTTTAAACTCAAGCTTTTCAGGAGATGAATTAATATGAGCCCCTTTCCATACTTTGAAGCTCTTATTTATTTAATTATACTTTTATTATCTTTAAGTAGTTGTACAAAGGGGTTACAATTCAATATGTCAGTTTGTGAGTACAATGCGTCTTGATCAATATCACTCTTTTTCATGTTTCTCCCTCATCCATTCAAACCCCACTCAACCCCTCAATTTTCCTACTTTCACAGGATATACATTGAATATTATGACTACATTCTTAGCCAGTTTTGTAAACTTGTCTGTCTACAGCCATGTTTTGCAAGAATCCTAAGACCTAGGGTAACTTGTTCCACTGTTTTCTGCTGCTGTGTTTGTGAGTATAAATGTCATGGAAGTTGTTCTATTCATGTCCCTTGGTATGGGAAAGTAAACTTCAGTATGTTGTGTGCAATCTTTTTTTCTGGCTTGCTTTCTTCTTCAGCAGAGAGGACTCTTGACAGGTGAGGAGGCTGCCTCATTAGAATTCAGTGGGTGATCTGAGTTTCCATTTAACTGATGAGGGAATTCTTACGCTGAAAGGGTGGGGGAGGAGGTTTAATCTGTCAGAAATCTGCTTCCTTCCTGCTTTACTGTTAGGAAAAGAGGCTGATTAGTGAAGAATCGAAAATGGCCAGTACAGGAGACACCAGAAATCCCCAAACCACTCTGCTACCAAGAAGCCATCATTTCCAATCTCTAATTATCTTAGCGTGTCACAAACACCAAATCTTCCTTTCGAAAAATGACAACTACATTTTATTCCCCTTTAGAATACAAAGACTTATGTCAAATTGTTACTTCCTTTACTTCTAAAAGTTCTTTATATATAACTTTGGGCCTTCACAAAAAGGGATAGAGGAAGGACAGAAGGTTCCTTTAGGTCACATTGAAACTTGTACATTCTGTCTGTGATCACATCCCAGAATTCTCCTTTCCAAGTTGATTTGCCAGAGACATTGCAAAGCAAGACCTTGGCTTCTTTTCTAGCTTCATGCATTAAACTCTACAACTATAAGAGGGATACAAGACCATCAGGTCAAGCCCCTTTGTTTTCTGGAGGCAGAAGCTAAGAAGTGACATGAATAATCTTTCAATTAAGGAGAAGAAGTCCCTGAGATAGTCCTAAAGACTACATTCCTAATAGGCAGGATTGACCCTCTCTTAAATCACACCATATTGGTTCCAGATTCTACACACTGAGAAAATTACTCTTCCTTTGTTTTTTCACAAGGTTTCAGTCAATCAGTTTATGAATAAAGATAACTCTAGATAGTGCATGGGAACACATCTGGGATGTTTTAACAGACTCAAAGGAGATCAAGGTCTCATCTTAGAATCTATAAAATACTTTGCCCTGTACCTGTGGCTGTTTGGAACAGGATCTATTTTCCAGGAGGTAAAAGGAGACATCACACAGTGGTTTTCTTCAGAAGAGAAAACAGCTTAACCTCTTACAATTCAAGTTAAGTGAAAAGTGAAGGTAAGTTGTTGGGGAGGCTAATGATATGAAGAGTAGATATCTTTTTTTAAAATTTTCAATTGTGGAGCTTGAACAACACAGGGCCTGGGTGCAGATACTTCCAGAGTGCTACCCTCAGTATCCTACTTTCTTTCTTCTCACTAGGCCCCACTTTCTAAAGTTTCTAGAACTCCCTAAAATAATGCCACCACCTGGGAACCACGGGTTCAAAATAGAAGCCTGTAAGAAGACATTTCATATTTAAACCATATCACTTGTAATAAATCTCACTAAATTTAGCAGTATTTAACATGTACTTTTTGTTTTTCAAATCTGCACTTTAGGCAGGGCTTGATTGGGACAATACGACTCTTCTCTTTTTAGGTTCCAGGAACTTCAGCTAGGAATGATCCAAAGGCCTATGATCTAGTTAGACACTTCTTTTTCTTTCTTTTTGTGGCCTTGAGGCCGATTCACATGGTCACTGCAAGTGTCCTTTCTAATGGTGTGATAGCCACTGGATAATTGGACTCCTAACATAGTAACCCTTATAAGCAAGCATCCTGATATCTGGGAAGAAACTGCAAAGTTTCCCATAATATAGTCTCAGAAGTTTTGGAATATAATTTCCATTGTATACTATTAGCCAATCAAATTACTAGGGAGAGCTCAGATAAAACAAGTGGGACATTAAACACCACTTCTCAGAATAGTAAAGAATTTGTAACATTATCTTCCATGTATTGCAAGGTCACATTCACAAATATTAAAACACTGCCTTAGAGGTGACTTCTAATACACTCTGGTATGCATTTAATCCTATGTATTTTCTGAAAGTGTAGATATCATTATTCCATGTATAAGAATCTATGCACTGAAATGTGGGATAGATACCGTTATTGCTTTGTTGGGCTGTTGTAAGAGGTGGAAAGGAACATATACTGTGAATTCTACAGTTGGAACTTTGGACTCTCCAAGTCCACGTGGGACTTTGAATAACTATGCATTATAAATACACGGTGAGTGTCCACAGTGGTCCTCATGGTGCTCTGAGTAACTATAATCACATGCATTATGGCATTTTGTATTCCCGGCTGCTCCATCATGTCAGGACATACTACAACTTAAGCAAATCCAACTGATAATACTTTTTATCTTCTTTTCAGTTGAATTTAGAAAGTTTAGGTAACCCACCTAAACCTAGTCATTTAACTAGTGATCGGAAAGGACTGCTTCAAATCCTATTCAGCCTAAGACAAAATCTGTGCCCTGAACGTTTTCATTATAATTTTACATATGATAAAAATGAAAGACCAGAAAGTCACTTGACATATTTCATATCTCCATGTTGTTTCAACTGGCCCAGAAACATGGACATCTAGAATGATAATCTCTCATGAAGTGTATATGGTGTTGCCTATAACATCTGAATTTATTGTTGCTTTGCCTTATGGGAATTGCTTCCATGGCTTTAATACCTTGAGTAGTCTAAGAGCATTGGGAGCATTACTGAGCAGAGATAACTGGGGAAAATCTTGTGGATTTTCTGTCAAACTAAAAGATAAACTGAGAACACTGGGATATTGAATTTGAGACAAAATCTGAAGCAACATGTCAGGGTAAATTTTTGTATAAGTGCTACTACTTCCTATTATTAATGTTATGAGTAAGCTATCAGTGTGTATTTGGACTGGTTCTGGAACAGGTTCTCTGCATTTTACTTTGATGTGATTCAACATTCATATGCTACCAGTCCCATCCCAGGCAGATCATATTTCTACTGGCAAGCCATTGAGATCAGGCACTTCATGGCCTTTTATTAGCAAATGTGCAGTGTTCAGAGCATAGCCTTTTTGCTTTGTTCTGAATAAATTTTTCCAACTGTGTTTCTATTGTCTGAGGTATTTCTCTTCCCCTAGACTCTTGCTCAGATCCATGTAGATCTGAGTGCAGTTCTCAGTGAGATCAAAATCTACAAAGGTAATGTACTCACCTGCAGCCTTCTGCAAATACTTTCTAGAAAAACATCTGCTGTCTGTAGATGTCTATAAATGACCTTGACCCATGAATGTCTGTCATTGCTAAGATGGAATGAGTTTTTTTAGGTATCTTGGGCTTTAAAGGAAGGAAGTATATTTTAGTGTAGAATGCTCCTATGGAAAATTTTCCCCATTGCTCATTAATCCTGCAGCCTAATGTTTGTTTGTTACAGCATTCATTCAACAAACATTTTTTTTTGCGGTTATGGGGCTTGAACTCTGGGCCTGGGTGCTGTCTCTCAACTCTTCAGCTCAAGATGAGCACTCTACCACTTGAGCCCCTGTACCATTTCTGGTTTCTGGTGGTTAATTGGAGATAAGAGTCTCACAGACTTTCCTGCCTAGACTGGCTTTGAGCCGTGATCCTCAGATCTCAGTCTCCTGAGCAGCTAGGATTACAGGCGTGAGCCACTGGCACCCAGCTAACAAACATTTTTTGAACCTCTCAAGTCCATGTGTTAGTTAGACATGCAAGGAAATGAAAAATCAAATAGAAAATTGTGTGTGGATCTACTCTCTGGGAACTTACCATTTAGGTGTTTCATTGTCCCTTTCTCCTTTTCTCTCTTAGGCTCTTTATGCTACCCAATATTACAGAAGTTATTTCACTTACATTGTGCTGTGGGATGATAAAATTAACTCTAAATTTTAATTATTATTTTTACAAGCCATTATGGATATTATAAGTTTATTATTTCCAATCAGGTTGCTTTTATGTATATTTCTTTCAATCTCATTAATATACTTTCCCTATGGAATTTATTTCTTTGTGTAGCTATTATTTTTTGTTATTGTGAGCATATCTTCAGCTTTATTTCCCTCTGTGTGCATACCTGTGGTCTTCAGATTCCACATTGATTTTGCAAAGATTTGAAGATCTCCCCAATCCTAGACAAGTTTTTATACTAATTTCTCAACTTGGGTTTTCTATATTCACATCCACAAAAAAATAGTGGGTTATTTTTCTTTCTATAGGTGCCTTTTTAATTCACTTGATTGAGGCCCAAGAACACAGTAAGTATTTCTATTGGAAAGAACAATTCTGTATTCCTCTAATAGGATATTTCTGAGTCTCCCAGCTTCATGAAGGTTTAAAGCTCTCACTGTGCCTGCAACCTGAACAACTGCTGTGGGGGAAGATGTCAAAGCCCCATCTTGGTCCTTGGAGCCCATATCTGGGCTGAAGTTCCTCAGGGAACACCATATCAGCATTTAGTCACTAATCTGGTTTTCATTTCCCCCTTCTCACCTGGAACTTAAGCATTTCTCTTTTTTCCAAGTTGAGTTTACTTGAACATTTTAAGGAAGGGCAGTACTTTATCCAGACTTCCCATGTGTTATATAGCAGGAAACTTTTGGTTCTTAATGATTTCAAAACGTGTTTGGAGTATCCGTGCATATAGTATATATATGACTAGCCACATGGATTCTATGGAACATGGCAAAGAACTTAAAGTCCTAAGTTGCCAGCAACCCTGGGCTGGTAGCATAAAATGATAGGGGAGAAATTCAATTTCACTTGAGGCCAGAAGCAGCCTTGGCAATTTGTAAGCAAACATTCTCTAGACAACTACAAGACAAACTGAAGGGGTCCAGAGGTGGAAAATGATAAAAAAAAATATTGAAGTTTAGTTAAGGCTATGTATCCAATGTATTTGTTAGGGGAAGTGAATTGATGACTGTAATTCACTTTGGAATGTATCCAAAAATAAGACAGACTTAATAATGAAAAAGAAGATGAATATATAAGAAAGAAACTGGAACAAATATTCATTGTAGAATCTTGGTGTTCACTGTAAAATTTGTTAAACTTTTTGGCGTGTTTGAAATAAAATTGATATTCAAAGGAGAAAAGTTAAACTAATTCCAAATGAGCCTCATTTGGGGACAGTTCATGTTTGGAAGTATGAATCCATCCCTGACTGAACTGTCATCATCAACAAGCTAAGTGTTTGCTGCCTCTTGTTCCTTGCTGTCTGCTGTCATCTGTCATCTTTAGGTTCAGGTTATTTCTTTGAACGGTTAAGCCAAGTTTTCCCATCAAACTTGCTGTGTTTTGGTGGAGGTAGGGCATTCGCCTGTCCTGCCTACTCTTCTAATGGAGTGATAAAGTAACATACAAAGTTACAACTGTTGAACCAAAATTTTTTGAAAGCGACCTGTAATTGCAAATATTTTCTTGAATTACTCTTGATTGCACAATGGAAAAAGAGCAGAGACTTTGAACTTGGTATATTAGCAAACACTACTGCTCAATCCTGCTTCCTTCCTTCCCTGCTTTCTCCCCTGAACTTTACTGACTCATTAATGACAGGCACTCTCACCTCCTAAATTGTACTGTAAAAACAGAGAACACATTCTCTGGAATAGATACTCCTATTTTATTATCACATTTAGCCAATTGCTCTCATTGTAGCATGTGGCTTGGATGACACCATTGCAATCTCCTGCACATGCCCATTACAGAGAAAGCCAAGCACAGGAAAAGAGGGGCTACTGTGCAAACAGTCAAAAAATAAGGCTGCCACCAGGTCACACCTGTTATCCTAACTACTCAGGAGGCTGAGATAT
Organism: Dipodomys ordii; assembly: GCF_000151885.1. Lineage (NCBI taxonomy): Eukaryota > Metazoa > Chordata > Mammalia > Rodentia > Heteromyidae > Dipodomys > Dipodomys ordii. The sequence continues at coordinate 6,076,655 of NW_012267312.1, forward strand.
GAGAATCATGGCTTAAGGCCAGCCTGGGCAGGAAAATCCCCGAGATTCTTATCTCCAATTAACCACCCAAAAGCTGGAAGTAGCACTGTGACTCAAGTGGTAGATGGCTAACCTTGAGCAAAAAAGCTCCAATCACCCAGGGCCCAAGTTGAAGCCCCAGGACCAGCACAAAAAAGAAAATAATGGGGTGGGGGACTACTTTCTGATGGAAAATGACTTAAACTGAAAACACTTTCCTTTCCCCCTGATAGCCATATCTTAGAACTTTCATTGCTGCTGACTCCACTGAATCATATCCCCTGAACAAATATACCCAATGGTCTCAGAAAAGAGCCAGCTCTAGATCATATCTGATGCTGAGACCTCTGTCAGACAGATGGTGTTGAAACCTTGAAACTCCTCAGTCAAAAGAAGATTGTGCTCTCACCCCACCTCCATCTGCCCCCCAACCCGACTTCACTTTTTCTGCCTAATATTTAAATGAACCCTAGTTGTAGGGGTGTGTGTGCCATTTCCCCTTCAGCTGAGCTAAAGGAAATTTGATTGCCCTTCCTAGACTTTCTTACCAAATAAAACCTGTTGGTCTGTTGAGGTTCACCCTTTGTGCTCCTTTTCTTATACCTTTTTCCATGTTTACTAGCTTGAAAATGGAATTCTGCAATTAATATTCTTCCATCATAAGAGGCACTGGTAGTGAAATGCTGCTGTTTGTATTTGTCAGCTTTTGGGTGTAACAAATCAAACCCCAAATTTAGCAGCTTTAAAAGAACAATGATTAAGATTCTGTAGCTTCTGTTCTGAACTAGCTTTCTTGGAACTGGATGGTCTAGAATGCCCTGACTTAAATGTCTGGAGCTTTAGTTGGGATGGGTGGACAGTTGAGTTTGATAGGGCACCTCTTTCCATGTTATGACTCATCAATCTCCAAGTTTCTTTACATGATTGTGGAAGAGTTTCCAGTGACAAGAAAGGCAAGGTCAGTGTACAAGTATTTTTAATTAAGTTTCCATTTATATTTTCCAATATCCATTGACCAAAGAAAATTAAGTGGTCAACCTTAGAATTCAGTGGGTAGGGAAAAGACCCAACATTTTGGGTGGAGGAACTACAAAGAATTCATGGCCATTTCTTTGTAATCTACCATACTGTGGATGATGGTATAGAAAAGCAAAAGTTTTAGAGATAGAAAGAACAGTCAAATCATAAATAATCTGCTTAAGATAAGTGATCTGAGGCAATCACCTTCTGAATCTGTTTTCTCTTCTGAATGTGAGAAATCTACACCTATTTTACTTAAAATGAGGTATTTATCTATTTTCACAATAAGAGTGTTAGACCTAGATGCCAGGCCAGGCAATGGCAGGTATGGAATACTGCTGACCATTATAACACGCTCATGACGATAGCAATGCAAGTATTAATTTTTTGGCAATGGCCGTGGCTTGAAATTGGGACCACACACTTACTAGGCAAGTGATTTATACCACTTGAACCATGCCCCTAGCCCATTTTGCCTTAGCTATTTTTCATGAGAAGAGATGATCTCTTATTTCTTCTTAGAGCAGGCTTCAGACAATAATCCTCATACCTATAGTCTCCCAGACAGCTCATACCACAGGCACATACCACCATGTCAGCCTTACTGATTGAGATGGGGGTCTCTTTTTTCTTTTCCTTTTTATATTGTTCACCGCCGTTCTCTTTTGTGTAGGCAGGCCTTGAACCAGAATCCTGATCTCCAACTCCTGAGTAACTAGGATTACAGTGCCTGCCCTAATTTTTGTTGAGACAGGTATTCCTCATGTAGCTAGGCTGGTCAATAAGTTGCTATTTATCCCCCAAAGTAGCCTAGAACTCATGATCCTCCTGCCCTCCGCTTCCTGAATGCTATAAATGTAGGCACAAACCACACTTAGCTTAACATGAGTTTTATTACTTTATTTTTGAAATAACATACATTTATAAGGGCATTTCGTTCCGATACTTCCATGCATATACACCGTACTTTGAACAAATTAATTCACTCCATTATATATACATTCACTCCTCCCTCCTCTCTCCTCACTTTACGAACAACATCTTGTGGGTTTGGTTATGCTGCATTCATATATGTATATTTGTGTGTGTGTGTATTTGTTAAGCTAAGGTGCAAGACCAGGCTATGGCAGGTACAGTACAGTATTGATGACCAATATAACACTCTTATACCAATATAAGCATTAATGTTTTGGAAATTACTGGGGCTTGACACCAGGACCATGTATTTGTTAGGCAAGTGCTTTATACCATTGACCCATTCCCCTACCCATTTTGCCTTATTTTTCATGTGTGTGCATGTGCACATGGGCATGTCTTCTGTGTGTATGATGCCCCTTGATCTTTTTCATCCTTTAATATCCCTCCCTTTTGTTCTCTTCCTATTTGAAAACTATAAATTATGGCCCAACTTGACAATAATAATCATTGTATCTTCCTTTACTCTTTTTTTTCCTCTGTAGTATTTATTCTGTCACCATTCCAGTATGTTTAGAAACCACAAAGGTCCACCATGCTATAGAATTGTGGCTCTATGCAGCCTGTGTGAGGGGAGTCAAAAATCATTGCTGTATAATGAAGGTGACTACTTTGTGAAGCCTGAGAAAATCACTAGAAAGCATTAAAAGTGAAGGGAACACCAGAAATTATCTATTCCAACTTATTCATATTCCAAAACAACCCAGTACCAATATATGATGAGAAAGGATCCCAAAATACTGTAAGCCTAGAGGAAGAGAAGTAGAATGCATACAAATCAACTTATTTGGGACTTTTTAGTAAAACCATTGAGGGGTAACAATATGAGCTGGATCCTTGCATTTGGGGTAAGAAAATGTGAGCTTATAAAAAGTGACTTCAGAAAAATAAGAGTGTAACTGGTTTATCTCATGCTAGTATCAAAGAATCAGGAATATTCCTGGCACCAGGGTCTGGTTGTAAAGCACTGCATACCACTCTAAGGATTTGACTTATTTATAGTAAGCTGATAAACTATGTGAGAAAATCCAACCAGAGAACTTCATGACAATCATGGCCATTATTACTACAATTTTGTCAGCTGACTCTTACAGCAATTTATATTAGTATTAAAGAAATTTAGGCCTTGAGAAAGGACATGGTTAGCTAATTAGTGTTCTCATCCAAATTCCTAATGATACTGATCTTAGAGTTTTATGCTGGTGCCTGTGCCTCCCTATTATACATCTAGCTTTTTAAAATTATATTTTATTGTCGTAGTTATACAAAGGAGTGATTATTCAACAAATCAATTTATAAGTACAATGCATCTTGATCGATGTCCTTTTCATCACTCTCCCCAATCCTTCCAAACCCTTCTCTTCAGTTTACTTAATTTCCTAAGATATACATTGACTATTATAACAGAAAACTGAAAAATTTCCAAATGTTTAGCAGTTAAAATATTTCAGAAAATTTAAAGATCAAGGTTAAGTCACCAGAGAAATCTGAGACTATTTTGAACTAAATATTAATCAAAAGACTACACACCAAAATTTGATAAATACCACTAACACAGTGCTTACAGACAGAAAAGACTTGCAATTAATAATCTGAATTTCCACCTTAAAAAGTTAGAAGGTCTGGGAACCAGTGAATCAAGCCTATAACCCTAGCTGCTCAGAAGGCTGAGATAGGTTTGAAGCCAGCCTGGGCAGCAAAGTCTGTAAGAGGCTTATCTCCAATTAGCCACCAAAAATAGTTGAAGTAAAGCTCAGGGACAGAATCCAGGCCCCTGGGTTCACGTCCCAAGACCAGCACAAAAAAGGAAGAAAAAGAAAAAAGAAAAGAAAGACAACTGCAGAAACCAGTATAAAATAGAAAATAAGTATAGAGGAAAAGCAGCAAAACTTAAAATTGTTCCTTTAAATGTTCAGCAAAAGGTAAATTTGTATAAAAAATCTTGCATCAGAGTCAGGAATATTCCTGATCAATTACCAATATTAAAAATAAGAGGGCAAATGACTACAACTCTTGAAGTCATTAAAACAATAGCATACCAAGCATTAGTAGCTCACACTTGTAATTTTGGCTACTCAGGAGGCTGAGATCTGAGGATTGTGGTTCAAAGCCAGCCCAGGTAGTTAAGTACATGAGTCTCTTATCTGCAATAAGTGACCAAAAAGCTTAGATGGAGCTGTTGTTAAAATGGTAGAAAAAAGCTTAAGGACAGTGCCCAGATCCTGAATTCAAGCCCGAGGACAGGCACACAAAACAAAACAAAATAAAATACAGATAACTGCAGAAGTCAGTGAGAAAAAAATAAATGCATAATAGGGAAAAATCAGCAAAACTTAAAATTGTTCCTTTAAATCTTCAGCCAAAAATAAAATCATGCATCAAAGTCTTTTGATTAATATTTAGTTCAAACAAGAGGATGAATTACTACAGCTTTTAAAGTCAATAAAACAGTATCAACCCAGGGGCAGCTCACACTTGTGATCCTAGCTACTCAGAAGACTGAGATTTGAGGATATAAGTTCAGTGAAACCTTATCTCCACTTAATTACCAAAAAAGCCCAGGCCCTGACCCAGAACCAGCAAAATCAACAACAAACAACAACCAAAAAAATATATAAAGCCAGAGCCAGGTGCTGGTGGCTCAAGCCTATGATCCTAGATACTCAGGAGGCAGAGTTACCTGTATCACAGTTCAGAGGCAGCCTGGGCAGGAAAGTCTGTGAGAATCTTATCTCCAATTAACTATCCAAAAAGAAAAAGCTGAAAGTAGAGTTGTGGTTCAAGTGGCTGAGTGCTAGCCTTGAGCACAAAAGCTCACGGACAACACCCCGGCTCTGAGTTTAGTCCCCAGGGCCAGCACCAAAAATAATAAACAAAAAAATTAAAAAATTAAAAAACAAAACAAGTGACATACCCTTGTGTCATGCCTGTAATCCTAGCTACTCAGGAAGCTGGGTTACCAGGATTACAGTTTAAAGCCAGCCCAAGGAGAAAGTCTGAGAGACTCTTATCCCAGATTAACCATCCGGAAAAAAAAAAAAAAAGCTGAAACTGGAGCTGTGGCTTAGGTGTACAAAGCTGTGGCTTAGTACTAGCCTTGTGCACAAAAAATTCAAGGACAGTGCCCCATCTGAGTTTATGCCTTTATGCCCTAGGACCAGCACCAAAAATAATAAATAAAACAAAACAAGGTACCTGTGTTTCACACCTGTAATCCTAGTGACTCAAGAGGCTGAGTTACCAGGATCACAGTTCAAAGCTAGCCCAAAAGAGAAAGTCTATGAGACTCTTATCTCCAATTAACAACAACAACAAAAAAAATCCCAAACGCTAGTCTTGAGCCAAAAAGCTCAGAAGATAGCACCCGGGGCCCTGAGTTTGAGACCCAGGACCGGCACAAAAACAAAAACAAAAAAAAAAAAGAAAAAAGCAAATTGAGCAGTATTGCGAGTAACTTTATGCCAATGAATTCAATGTTTGAACGAAATGGACAAATTCTTTGAAAGGCACAAATTATGTAGCTCTAAACACCACGGATTTTGGACATTCCAGGTAGAATCGGGGAATGGCAACATTGTAGATCCTTTCTTTAAAGCGCTGTAAATAGAAAGTATAATATCCTTCTATATAGCCCGATATTGTACTGAATATGGTACAGCCGAAATATTCATACTTCTGACCTGGGGTGAGTGTTGGAAGCTCATCCTCTACTCCAGGCCCTCGAATAACTTCCACATCTCCGTTAGAATTGGTCACTTTCAAACAGCAACTGTACAACTGACAAACCTCATCAGGAAGTGCATCTCTTGACATTTCCACCTTGATTTGGTATGAGAAGAAATACTGAGGTGGGTTAATAGAACTGAGTTCTGGCAGGAACGATGTAGAAACTGAAACTGTTATGTCCCCGGTTGTTGCTACACAGTCTGGATCTTGCATGTATCTCAAAATTTGGTTTCTGGTGACAAGGAATCTACCAGATACGACATCATTAACATAAGAAGTAAACCAATCAGTAAAAGAAGAACCGGTGATAAACATTTCAATATCAGAACTCTGAGTCATTTGCTCTGAACGATGGTAGAAAACTTCATTTTTGTTTCGGCCTTCTGCTGCTTCCACAGCTAGGTATTGAATCAAACCAGTATGTACACAGAAAGTTAAAGGCAGACAGTATTTCAGTCCCCGTTTTGGCTGGAATCCTCCAGCAGCCAGCATAGCATCTAAAAAATCTTCAGAACGCTGGTGATCTAGCAGTTGGATAGTTCCGAACAACCCAGGAACCACTAACTTTTGACCATTGTGAATACGGAATGAACACCGGTAATCATCCGGAAGCCTGCAACCAATCTGGGCCTCAATGGCGTCAAGCTCTTCCTCACTGAGGCCTTCTTTCAGAGACAAAACTATTAGAGGGCACCGGGACCACAAATATTTCTTGAGGTCATTCCAGGCCTTTCTAATAGTGGCATAATGGTCAATGTATCTTCCTACATCCAAATAAAAGCCTATGAAGAGAGATTTCCAGCACTCATTCTTCTGTACTTTCTCTTCCTCAGTTACCAACCAATACTTTGTACAGTACCTTCTCCACAGCAGATCATAACTTGCTATCTGATTAAATCTTCGATTGAGGAGACTACAATTGACGAGATCTCGGTAGTCCAAAAGAGTAAAGATGGTAAGCAGGGGATCGGCAGGCAGCGACTCCAGGGTCACCACAGACGGCTCTCCCTCAGCGGCCGCCATCTTCTCCACAGGACAAAGCGCGGTCCCGCGCAAAGCCTGCTGGGTACATCCTGTAAGGCCCCGCCCCCATAACGTCACATCTGGCCCCTCCTCTATTACCACTGTCTTACATGGGTTAGTCCAGCCTACGCTTGCTGTGTGGCTTCTTGCAGCCTGCTTGTATGCCTGTCATCTTCTCTGTTCCAACCCTCAACAGCTATCTTGCCTGAATCCGTCCCCATGGCTACTACCTTGTCTGGCCGGGCCCTCCCAGCTGTTATCTTGCCTGGCCCAGCCCCCATGTCCGCCATCTTGTCTAGCTCCGCCCTCATAGAAGCCATTTTGCCTGCCTGGCCCCGCCCCTATGGCCACCATTTTGTCAAGCCTGGTCGTCACAGCTCTTATCTGGCCCCACCCCCATAGCCGCCATTTTGTCTAGCGTGGCCCTCACAGCTACCTTGTTTGACCGTGTACCCATGGCGCTATCTTATTTCACCCTGCCCTCATGGCCCATCTTTTCTAGCTCTGCCCTCCTACCTTACTGGGCCCCGCCCCCATACCTGCCATTTTGTCTAGCGCGGCCCTCACAGCTATCTTGCCTGGCCCCGCTCCCAAGGCCTACATCTTGTCTAGCCCTGCCCTCATAGAAGCCATCTTGCCTGCATAGCCCCGCCTCCATGACCTCATCTTCTGTAGCCCGGCCCTCACAGCTCTCTTGCCTGGCCCCATAACTATGGCCACCATTTGTCTAGCTCCGCTCTAACAGCTATCTTGCTTGGCTCTGTCCCCATGGCTCCATCTTTTCTATCCTTGCTCTCATGGCCATCATCTTTTCTAGCTCGGCCCTCATATCTATCCTGCTAGGCCTCACCCCCATGGCCACCATCTTGTCTAGTCCTCCCACCCTCACACAGCTCTCTTGCCTGGCCCTGCCCCCATGAACGCCATCTTGCCTAGCCCTCCCCTTTCAGCTATCATGCATTGCCCCTCCCACATGGCCATCATCTTGTCTAGCTCAGTTCTCACAGCTCTTTTGCCTGGATCCGCTTCTATGGATGCCATCGTGTCTAATCCTACCCTCACAGATATTACATCTTGCCCCTCCCATATGGCCACCATCTTGTCTAGCCCTGCCCTCCTAGAAGCCATCTTGCCTCCATGGCTCCTCCCCTAGGGCCGTCTCGTCTAGCCTGGCCCTCACACTTGGCTGGCCCCACCCCCATGGCCCCATCTTGTCTGACAACAACTTTGTCATTTTCTGCCCTGCCCTATAGCTGGAACGTACAGCACAGGTTTGCACATATGATGATGACTAGTATGAAGAATGGAATTGATTCTCTTTTATCGTAAGTAAAGAAAATAGTTATAGCGTATCCCTCTAGATTTAACCAAAGGAAAAGTACTAAAATAAATATTAATGGACCAGTATTTATATATGCCTTTAGATTACAATTTATGAATTAGGTTTGGTGGTACATGTCTGTAATTCTACCTACTGGAGAGGTGGTGGAAAATCACAGAGGCCACAGGAAAAAGGTAGTCGCCATATCCAGAAAAACAAATCACTAAGCAAATGGACTGGAGATATTGCTCAAGTGGTAACTTGCCTAGCAAATTTGAACACTTGAGTTGAATTGCCAGTCCCATAAAAAAAAAAACACCTTTATGAATTATTTTCAAGTGCTCTTTAATACAAGCGAAGGTAGTAAGGAAGTTTGGCCACATATTGATTCAGTATTTTTAAGATGTGTAAACCAAGGTCTAGTGAGCTCAAATGAAGTGGTGTGTTGCAAGATTAGTATTAACAGCTCCAGGACTGTTAGGGTTTTTTTTTTTTTTGTACATTAATAGTCCAGTTAGGAAAAGCAGGCTATTACAAATCAATTGTTTCTGCCTTTTGCGAGTGAAGTTTCCTGGTGGTTAAGATAAATGAACATTTGCTTAGCGTTAACCTGTTTAGTGAAAATGATTAAAACTAAAAATCATCATGTTGAGCATGATAAACCAAGTTCAAGAAGTTATATTGCATGTTTTCACTTATTTGCGGAGTATAAAACTAAAATAATGATGGTGAGGATATGATGATGAGGATGATGATGAGGATAAGAATAGTGGTGGTGGGTCATGAGCATAAAAAGGAGACTGTCCAGGAGGTGACCAGCAAGACTAGGAGAGGGTAAAAGGAAAGGCTACTGAGTAATGACAAGACTTGAAGGATGTTATATGTCATGAAAGACTAAAGAAACCCACCAAATGCTGTTGGAAAATAAAGGGAAAAGGAGGGAATAACAGGAAAATAGCAGGAGTATTCAAAGTGCATCATATGCAGTATAAAAATATATGAGCTTCCACTTACATTATTAATGTACGCTAATTAAAAAATATAAAATGAGGGACTGGGAAGGTGGCTCAGTGGTAGAGTGCTTGCCTTGCATGCATGAGACCCTGGGTTTGATTCCTCAGCACCACATAAGCAGAAAAAAAAAAGCCGGGAGTGGTGCTGTGGCTCAAGTGGTAGAGTGCTAGCCTTGAGCTGAAGAACTGAGGGACAGCACCCAGGCCCAGAGTTCAGGCCCCACGACCGGATCTCCCCCCCCAAAAAAAAAACAAAATGAAAAAATGTAAAAGAAACCTGCTTAGGTGAAATAATGCTGGAAATGATGTCTGTAATTTGTTGTTGAGCTAAGAGATAATGAAAATGACTAGTATATAATTAGTAGCAGAAAAAGAAAAGTATTTAGGGTCACTGAAAAGTGTCTTTTTGCTACTATTTACTAGACATCCTAGATGTGTGTTCTCTTTTATCTAAATTTTATCACTAATGTGCATACTTTGGGAAAAACCCACTATATTTTATGGAATGTTTTGAAGTCTATGCAATAATAATAATTTAATCTACTAAATTCACGAGTTATACTTTATAGAGGACAGGATGCAGCAATACAGAAGAAGACAATTACTCAGTGATCTGCAAGACAGGTCTTCTCTAAAATCCTCCTCCAAAGTAACGGTATTTGTTTTGCAGTATTGTTTTATCCATTAGACAACAGTTTTCTGACCTGAGGAAAAATGAAGGCACAACCTTCTATTGTTTTTGTTTGGTTTAATGACTTAATTGGCAATTATATCTGTCTTAGGAACACATTGCATGTAGCAAATTTCAATGAATCCAGACAGCCCTCAGACTTACCTTTCCCTCGCTGTAGTTCCTCCTTACATGTTTAGAGACTCCTAGAACCTCAGTATTAATAGTGGGTTGCATGGGTCACAGTCCAAGTTAATGGGAAGGGTCTCATTCCATAGCTGCCACCTAAGTTAAGGACCCAGCATGCAAAGGGAGGGGCAGGACAGTGTCCTTAACAGTTAAAGGCAGAAAGCAAAGTAAGCCCCATCTCTTGTCCTTGTCCATATCTGTTCACCATGTTGAGACACCAAGGAAACCCTTATGCTCCCAAGAAACTTAAAATTCCAACACAGAAAACTGCCTCTTGTGTGGGAAGCTGTCAAATCTTTGGAAGCAGAGATCTCCAGGGGTCAGCATAAAAATGTCAGAGCTGATGAGACTGTATATTGAGGTATAAGCAGGAAATAATGCAACTTTAATATTTAGTTCTTTACTTAAAAATATGAAGAAATTAAACACAAACAAGAATCTAGTACTTCAGTTGGCTTAAGTGCATGCATATGATTTCAACATCTATTGGTGTATGGACTAAAATTTAATTTTGCAGACATTTTGTAATGCAACATGTTTACAGAACACATCTAGAGACTACAGAATTTACACTTTCATGGAGGAGAAGATAAAGTACCCTATGGTAGACAATTCTGATGTCCACCACCCTTTTATTTCTATATTGGAAAGCCATGGAAAACTCCTTTTCAGACCTCTTACATTGATCTGAGGTCACAAAATTATCTCTGGCCAGGAGAATGTGGAGGGAAGGTGATTCATTTGGGTTCTTCAACACTTGGCCCCTTTAATAACATGTGAGTTCTTTCACTTGCTCTGAGTTTGTTTTAGTTAGTTGAAGGAGTGATGTAGATGATCTCCTAAGGATCCAGGGAAGGACTGACTCATCAGAGAAAGGTGCTTGGAGGAGTAGTACCCAGGAAAAGTCTGTCCAGGAAGACTTGTAATGGGTTTTCAGGAGACAGGCCATAAGCATTCATTGTTTAAAGGGTATTTTGGTTTTATATGGTTTGAGTGTGTTCCTGAAAGGTTTATGTGCTAGAAGCTTGGCTCTAGTCTTTTGATACTGAGAGATAATGGAACCTTTAAGGGGGTAAGTCATTGAGCAGATCATTGGTAGGTCATTGGAGGCCCTACTCTTAGAAAGAATTAATATAGGGATTAATGTAGTTCTCACAAAACCCCACTTAGTTCCTATGAGAGCAAATTGTGATAAAAAGAGGACACCTGCATCTCCCACTTGAATCCCTTGAGCTTGCTTTCTTACCATATATTCTCTTCTATATGTATTCCTGCTGCCATCGTGATGTCATCCACCATGAGGCGCTTACCAGAGACCAGAAATGGGACTAGTTGTATTACTGCAACTGTGAGATCGCCTTCCATCTCCAACTACAAAGACTTCATATAAAATCAAATAATGATGTCATTGTTCCCCCCCTCAGATCCCCACAAAGCCCTTAGACCTCAGACAGGTAAAAAGATGGACCTAGTATTATCAGGTTCATCTCCACTTCTGATCTAACAGAGCACAATTCAGAGGGGAATTAATTTGTAAAAGCTTTCATGATAGTGTCTCCATCTCTTGACTGAATTGACAATATAAGATTCTAGGCATGAATTCTCAACAGCAACCTGATGAGAAATTACCCTTGTATGGAACCATTAGGACTTCAGGGAACTTAGTGGGACAACCTCTGTGCTTTGGACTGAATGTTTCTGTCTCCACTAATTTTATATGCTGAAATACTAACTCTCAAGGGAATGGTATTGAAAGTGTGTGTGGGGGGGACTCTTCTAAAGGTGATTAGGTAGTGAAGGTGGAGTATTCACAAATGGAATTAGTGTCCTTATAAAATAGACTCTAGAAATATCCCTTATACTTACTGTCATGTGTGGACAAAGCAAGACAGTGGCAACTGTGAACCAGAAAGCAAAATATTACCAGGCATTAATTAATTAGGCCAGCACATTCATCTCAGGGCTATGAGAAATTTTAGTCCCTTGAAAGCCATCAAATATATGGGTTTTGTTACAGCAATTCAAACAGACTAAGAAACTGAGCCACTGTACAAAAAAGGATTTTTGTACATTAAAATGGAAACTGATCTTAACTCAGAATAGGCTTATCATTAACTAGTCCAAGGTTGCTCAAATTCTAGTAAACAACAGAATCCTCTGGAGAGCTTATTTACACAAAATCCTGGGTCTCACTTGAAAGTTTCTTCTGCTTTGATTGATCTGATGCAGTACACAAAAATTAGTAAGTCTAACAAAACAAATATTTAGTGATGGGGATCCAGCTGGTCAGTGGACCACACAAGGAATTCTGTTAGTTTATCTGACATCCTTTTAGCTACTTAAAGACCATGAATGGGTTATCTACTTCTTATCCAGTCAACTTTTTTGCAGAGTAAACATGTTAGGATCTTTATCTTTTCTTACATCAGGCTCTGTCCCTTGGTACCCAAGGATAGGAAGTATTTGTATTGTATGTGCAGGTAGCTTACAATTACATGGGAAAACAGAAAAAAATCTACTCATAATGTGTCTACCATACATATTTATTTTGTGGGGCTGGGGGTTTAGCCCAGCGGAAGGGTGCCCGCCTGGCGCGCGCAAGGCCCTGGGTTCGGTCCTCAGCCCTGGAAAAAAAAAGACATAAAAGCTACAATAGACCAAAAAAAAACAACAAGGCAACGGTGCATACATATTTATTTTGTGTCTATTATATATTGTGACCATCTCCAAAGGCTGGTGACTCAACAGTGAGGAATGTGGTATAAGTCTTTGTCTCATGGAGCCTTCAGGCCAATGGGGGAGGCTGACTAGTGAATAGGAATGGCAGTCCAGTGTGATATAAGGTTGTGGAGAAAAAAAAGCCAGTAATCTCTGGTAACACAGAGTAAGGACCTGAAATCGCAAAGCAGGGCTAGGAAGTCAGGGCAGGCTTCCAGGAGGAGGGAATGGCTACAATGGAATATGGAAGATAAACAGACTTTAAACAGATAAGGAATGGGGTGGGAGATTGAAACAGAGGGAATGGATGTACAGGAGCTTTGATGCAATTTAGAATCAACGGGAAGAAAAGTGTGGTCCAAAAGAAAAAATGGGGCAAGGAGGATGGCTATTGAGAAATGATGGAGAGAGAAGGGGAGGTTACCACTTCCTAGGTAGATATGAATGGCCCATGATTTTTCAGAAAACAATCCATATCTCGTGAAGTTATACCGCCAAGCCCCATGTGTAGTCCATCCTCTATTTAAGGGATGGATGGTTCCTTTATCCTATATGTTAGTAGGATCCCTGGAAGTATAACAAGAGGAATAGCATAGGGTTATCTTGTGATTAAACATTTTCCAGAACCACAGCAATACAGTCTGACTCTAGTCATGTCTATCACCTGCATTAAGGCTATGTGCACTGCAGATGTCCACTAGGTGCTACTGTATGTCAGTGGGTGAGATGGTACAGCATTCATTTTGAAGAGCTCAAAAGGAATTGTATGTGCAAATTCTAGAGGGGCATAGAAGAGAAAAGGCAAATGGAAAATTCAAGGTATCCAGTTGAGATTGGTAAGCCTAAGTGGCTGGGGAAAATAGAAATATAGGAGGGAGAGCAAGAGGGGTATGGACAGGAGAGGTAGGAAGAAAGACTGAGAGAACAGGAGAGGGGAAGAGAGGAGGGGAGGAGAAGACAACAGGAGGAGAAGGAGGAACAGCAGGAAGAGAAGTAATAGGAGGAGAAGGAAGAGGACAAAAGAGGAAGAGGAGCAGTAGGAGGAGAAAGAGTAGGAAGATGAGAGGAAAGAAAGGACAGGGAGGAAGAAAAGGAAGAGGGTGAGGAGAAAAAGGACAGAAGTGGGAAAGAAAAAATAAATTAAGAGAAAAAAAGAATGAGAAAGAGAAGAGGGAAAGAAAGGGAAGAAGAGGGGTGATGTCCTCCCAGAGTCTTCCCAGAGTCAGGGTTGAAGGTCTACCTGTGGCTGTGATGGTTAGGTGAATAACCACTTTTTTTTAGGCCATTCTTTTTTATTTTTATTTTTATTGTAAAGATACTGTACAGAGGAGTTACAGTTACATGACTAAGGTAATGAGTACATTTTCTATCTAGCATTGTTATCCCCTCCTTTGTTTTCCCCCTACCATCCCTTCCCTCCTCACCTCCCCAACTCCTCCCTCCCCCCCCACCAAGTTGTAAAGTTCGTTTTCAGTGTATTGTCTTGAACATCTCATTGCTACAATGAGTCAACCTGTATCCTTATTTCAGCATTTTGTTATTTCCCTTCCCCTCCCCAAATTAGAAAAAAAAAATGTATATACAAGATGCAGGGCACCAGAATCAAATACAGTGAAAACAGGGGTCATACCGTGGGGGAAGAACATACAAAAGAAACAAAAAAAATGGCACATAGTACATTATAAGGACATTAAATAAAACAGCAAGAAAGACAAAACCTCTGGTATCCCTATCTTGGGATTCATTTCACTTATATGGTCATATGTACATAGCTTTTGACCTTTTTTGCTTGTCCTAGGCATATGCTAGTTATTGCAAATAAGGGAAACCATGGGACCTGTTTCTTTGAGTCTGGCTTACTTCACTTAATATAATTTTTTCCAAGTCTCTCCATTTCCTAACAAATAGGTTAGTGTCATTCTTTCTGATGGAGGCACAGAATTCCATTATATATATGTATATGTGTATATATATATATAATATTTTCTTGATCCATTCATCTACTGAGGGGAATCTGGGTTGGTTCCATATCTTAGCTATGATAAATAATGTGTTTTAGTATGTGTTTTAGCTTTAGTATGGCCTTGTTTGTGATCGTCTGGGTAAATGCCCAAAAGTGGGATTGTTGAGTCATAAGGGAGCTCTATGTGTAGTCTTTTGAAGAACCTCCATACTGATTTCCAGAGTGGTTGAACAAGTTTACACTCCCACCAATGCAGTGGGGTTCTCTTTTGGCCACATCCCATTCAGCATCTGTTGTTATTAGAGTTCTTGATTATAGCCATTCTAACTGGGGTAAGGTGGAAACTCAATGTTGTTTTGATTTGCATTTCTTTGATGGCTAGAGAAGTTGAGCCTTTCTTCACGTGTCTATTGGCCATTCTTATTTCCTCTTCAAAGAAATTTCTCTTTAAGTCTTTAGCCCACTTATTAATTGGGTGGTTGTTTCTTTGAGGATTTGTTTCTGGAGGATTTTATTTTTTGAGTTCTAAGTATATTTTAGATATGAGATCCTTGTCTGTTGTATGGCTAGTGAAGATCTTCTCCTAATCCGTGGGCTTTCTATTCATCTTGCTAGCTATGTCCTTTGTCATGCAGAAGCTCTGCAGTTTCATGCAATCCCATTTGTCCAACCTTTCTTTGATTTGTTGTGTTTCTGAGTTTCATTAAGAAAATTTTGGAAAAAAAAAAGAAAATTTTGGCCTGTGCCAAGGAGCCCATGAGTTTCTCCTATTATTTCTGTAATGTTTTCAGGGTTTTTACTTTGATTTCGAGGTCTTTGATCCATTTGGAGTTGATTCTGGTGCAGGGTGATATGTAAGGATCTAGCTTTAGTTTTCTACAGATGTTTAACCAATTTTGCCAGCACCATTTACTGAAGAGGCTGCCTTTCTTCCATTCTATTTTTTAGCTCCCTTATGGAAGATTAGGTGGCTATAGGTCTGTGGGTTCATTTCTGGGTCTTCAGTTCTACTCCATTGGTCCTCAGGTCTGTTCTTTTGCCAGTATCAAGCTGTTTTGATGACTATGGCTTGTTGTAGTAGATTTTGAAATTTAGTATTGATATTCCTCCAGCACTGTTCTTTCTGCTAAGGATTGTTTTGCTATTCGGGGTCTTTTGTTGTTCCATATGAATTTTGGGGTTGCTTCTTCTATTTCATTGAAGAATGAGGTTGGGATATTGATAGGTATCACATTGAATTTGTAGATAGTCTTTGGCAGTATTGCCATTTTTACGATGGAATAACTACTTTTCTCAGGGCTTTTGATAGCAGTATTTCTAAGGAGGATGATCTTGAAGGTTTGGAGAGCCTGGTAAAAAGAAAGGGGATCATAGCCTCCAGATGCAAAGGATCTTGGGCTCAAGTCCCATCTGTGCACAAGTTACTTTCAAGTCTCTATGAGGAGCTGCAATTCAAGGCTTAAGGAGCTTTGGTGGCAGGGCTGCCACATGCTCTAAATTTGTGCCAAGCTGAGTGTGTGAATATCTGTGGTTCTAGGAGATAACTGGATGTCTTGGCTCAAAGTGTCAGATGGGTTTAGGGAGTTCTGTGAGAGAAGAAATTCTGGCACTTGGAGGTATGAATCTAGATATAGAAAGCAATCCCTCTTTGCAGAGAGAGAAACCAAAGCTGAGATTCACTAATAAGACAAAGCCCTAGGTCATGTGCTCAGCAAGAATGGAAAGGGGTTTCTATTTGGAAAGGTGAATGTTACTGTACAATAAAGACTGGGGATAATGATTGGTACATGATTTTATAATCTGAAATCACTTCTTTCGATATTTGTTCAGTCATTCAACAAACAATGAGAGCCAAGATTGTGCCAGACATTCATTGTCTTGGGGATTCACCAAGAGAACTTTTCAATTGGCTCTCCTTTGGGTATTTTCTTTGCCTTTTATTGATGTGAACAATTAGAAGTGACCCTAATTTCTTTTTCACTTCAGACAAGCCTGAGAAAACTTCCATTTACATTGCTTTTCTTCAGTGATGCCTGAGCAGTTAGCTAGCACTGTGTGTTGTCAATCCTGTTGGTTAATGAACTGAGCAAAGAGGTTCAGGTCACTGTTTTGATCCCCAGGGGCTGATTTAACCTCTCCACTCATGTGCATTGTCCTTTCCCCACCTGCAGTGTGCACGCTTTCCCAAACCTCATGGCCTTTGTATAAGTTTTTCAGCCAGATGCCATCTTGCTTTAGCCCCTCATTACTGAATGAGGCCATGCCTTATCCCTCATTAATTTTTATTTTCCACTCAGATCTCATCAGGTGCCTCAGTTTACATCCCTTTGGACCCCCTACTTCTCTAGACTGGCATTTATAAGTATTTATAATTATATATTTACTACTATCTATTTGATTATTGTAAGTCTCCTTATATCAGTTAGGTCGCATTGAACTACAAGTAACAGGAAACTCAGCTGGTTGTAGTTTAAATATCTGGGGGATATTTATCACAACAAACAAAATAGACTGTCTACCACATGGCTAGTAGCTGCATGGTACTCTGTAGGACTTAGAGTCTTTTTCTCTTTTTTAATCTGTTGTTTATAGTAAATATATTTAATATTCATGCTTACAAGAAGATGAATGCTATTACTTCAAGCTTAACATCTGTATTCTACTAGGAAAGGATAGTAGAGAGGAGACATGAGTATCTACTTACTTGCTTATGTCTCATTGGCCAGAACTGGGGTCATATGACCATTCCCAGCGGTAAAAGAACTCAGAAAGAAAAGTTGATTCTATTGTTGTTTCTTGTCTTTATTTAGTTTTATTACCTATGAAGTAAAGGTAAGGCAGAGATGGATGGTAAATCAACTGTGTAGACCAAACTATAGTACCTTCCATATGCTATAACTAAAGCTCAAGAACTAAGGCAGAAAGAACCATGTTTCTTTTGTTCCCAACCCATAGATTCACCTCACATCCTGTCTGCTTCATTGTAAGTAGCCAATAGGTATATTGTTGAATATAAATGAGTGAAGAAATGAATTCCTAAAGATATCTGCCATCATAAGGGGGACTAAAGGAAGACAGGTAGGTTAGTGCCATATTGCCATTACAAGTAGGAAGAATTGAAGACAAACATTATCATGGATCTCACTAGCCCTTATGAGATCTTTGTATGAATTAGGAAAAGGCATCCACCGCATCCTTAAAATATATTATTGAGATGAGTGTGGTGGTATATGTCTGCAATCCCAGCTATGTGGGAAGTGAAGATTGGGAAAATAATGGTTCAAGGCTGGCCTGGGGAAATGTTAGCAAAATGCCATCTCAACAAAGAAATTTACATGAAGGTATATACCTGTTGTCGCAGCTATGGGGAAGGCATAGGTAGGAAGGTCGAGGTCTGAAGTTTGAAAAGTAAAACAAACAGAGGGCTAGTGGGGCATGGCTGTTCAAGTGATAGACTGCCTGTTTAGCAAGTAGAGGTATTGAGTTCAAACCCCAGTACTGAAAAGGGGGGGAAAGACACATTACTGCCATCTACTGGAAAACTACCTGAACAAAATAATAAATTGCTACTTTTATGCTCTTGCTGGCCTTAAACCTTGGTCTCCTGACCTCCAAGTAGTAAGGATTACATGCCTCAGCCATCGTGCCCAGCTAAATATACCATATTTTAAAATGTGAATTGTGTCCCCTTAGATGGAAAATGTGAAGTCACTTAACAAGAACAACAAAAACCTAGAACAGCTCTATGTGTCCACCTTGTGGTAAGTAAGGTGGATGTGGCTAATGAAGGAGCTAACACACCTGTGGAATTCTGAAGCTATCCATCCTTAGGGCAGAGGATAGTTGGCATGGGTAAGTACTCAGTCTGAGGCTTCAGGAGTGTAGTGAGGCCAGATGTTTTTGCCCCTCACACTTCACTTGCTGCTTCTATCATCTTGTGAGGATCACTTAATCCTTCTAAATTTTAGTTTCCTCATGTCTTAATCATGGATAAGAACTCCTCCTCCAAAGATATGTTTAACATCCAGTGAGATAATGTACTTAAGAAAGAGTTGGGAGTTTGCTAAGCATTAGAAAAATGTAAGCTGAAGTTGGCAGGCACAGAGGGCTTAGAAGAAATAAGCATTGAGTGGGTGCTCAAATCTTATTTGTACCACCCTATAACTACTGATCATAGGCATGCCACTTCATTTCCCTGAGACTCAAGTCCTCTCCTCCATGAAATAGGTATAGTGATATCTGAATCTATTGTCCAGGAAATTTATGAGGATTCAAAGTAATAAATGTTTAATAAATGCTAATGGCAAACTTAAAGTCCCTTTGTTTTATATTGTGTTCTGCATTTCACCTTCAGGACTACACTTAAATGCTTGTTTGAATCATGCTTGACTCTGAGAAGAAAAGAAAAGAAAAAATGAAATGAAACAGAACGAGAAGGCTAAAATTGAGCAACAAGAGTAATTCAGCCGGGTGTTGGTGGTGGCTAAGATCTGTAACCCTAGCTACTCAGGAGGCTGAGATCTGAGGATCGCAGTTCAAAGCCAGCCCAGGCAGGAAAGTCTGTGAGACTCTTATCTTCAATAAAACTACCAGAAAACAGGAAGTGGTGTTGTGGCTCAAGTGGTAGAACACACGCCTTGAGCTGAAGAGCTGAGGGACAGCGCTCAGGTCCAGAGTTCAAGCCCTCCGACCAACAGAAAAGAAAAAAGTAATTCAATGCATCTATTTGCTTCTGGATCTGTTATGATGTCTCCCCTTTCCTACCTTCTGCCATTCCAAAATACTCTTCATCAAACCTCCACATGGATCCTACTGGATCATAATTGTACTGTCTCATGAAGTAGTCAGTGGGATTGACTGCATAGAAGATTCACAAACGGAATGGAAGTGTGGGGGGGGGGAATGACTATGCAAGCAGGGCAGAACAGATCAGCCAAGCAGAATGTTGGCTCCCCCAGGGTTGGGATTCTCCCCTCCACTTGCTTCCTCCCTGCAGCCTTTTCTGAGGATGCAGACCTGTGATGGCTAGAAAATCTTCAAATTCTGGAGCAGTGAAATGGGAGGGTAGAGGGGTTTGATGTTACAAATAACAATAGGTCAATTCAACTGCTGTGCAACAGTTCACGTTCTCATCCACAGGCTCCCAGAACCCAATTGGCCTACCAGTCTAGTAGCAATATTTTATCCTGCCTCTTTTCTGTTTATCTACTCTTCATGGGCACCATGTCCCTCTTCCTAATCTCTTCAGGCTATAGTGTTTCAGGGAAAGCAAGATGTTTTTTCTTTATTTCTCACGTCCTATATCACTGGTGTATACAGCACTTCATTTTCCTTCTTCAACCCTACCACAGCCATTTTAGTGAAATTGTGCTGAGGGTCAGAGTTCCTGGACTTTCTTGCTATCTGGCCTGAAGCTGACATCTTTTGTGTGCATCATGGTTTATGGTAGAGTGGTTAAAACTCAGTTCCCATTCCAGTGACTAAATTTTATTGACTTTTCCAGGGCCTGTGGTGGGACTGCCATGTCCCCTATTTAATTACTTCCTCCTTCTTGACAGCAGATTGAGTTTACCAATGGACATGCAGGTGGCTCTGGGGCTAGAGAACTTGGAAAGGCCTTGGCTTGGCAGCTGAGAGGGGCCTGGGTGAGCACAGGCCTGGGGATGTAACAACCTGCTGGCAGTTGTGAGCTGTGGTTTTATGGCTGTGCTGGGGGCAATAATAGAACAGTGGGGCCTTTGGACTAATTTGAAGAATGCTTTGCATAAATCCCAGCTGCTCACCATATGTCCAACCCTTGTAGAGGGGAGGGTGTTTCCCTGAGCTCTTGTTTCCTTCCCTGGAAGTCAAGGCTAACCAAGCTTTTAAATGCCCAGCGGGGGGTGGGGAGAGGGCTGTGGGGGAGGAAGATGGGCTGAATTAATCATAACCTAAATTTATTCTATGTTTTTTTTACCAGATTTTTATTCCTTTCAATGATATTGTGTCAATTCATCTTCAGAAAACTTCCAAATACAGGCCAAGTAAGAATCCTGCATCTGTGAAGACCGAGAAACAGAGACACAGTGACCAGTAACAAAAGCAGACTATGCATCAGACACTCTTCTAAACATTTGAGAGACACTAATTAATTTCATACTTGCCTCAGTCTTGCAAGGCAGGCATCATTATTATCCTTACTTCACTGATGAAGGAAATGAGCTCAGAGAGGTTATATAACTTGTCTGAGGTCATATTGCTGGTAAATATTGAAGCTGGGATTTAAACTCAAGCAGTCTGGTTCCAGAGACTGGATTTTTAACCACTTTATATGCTGCTAGCAAACTGGGCACATGCATACTAACATACAGGTACACACACTCCAAGTTCAGGGTTTCCTTATGCCGTACCAACTCATTTGAAATTTACTCCTTAAAGACCCTTTCTTCCTGGAAGCATTTGCAGCAGCCATTTAGATTTGGACTCTTTTCATCTGGTATGGCAAAATCTTCCACTTAAGTTTATTTAACTAACCCCTGTCTACCTATTTACCATGAAGTCAGAGACCTATCCAGACCAAAAGAATGGGTGAGGAAGTTACTCCCTGGCCAAGGTTTTGGAAAAATACAGGTATGTGTTTAGGTATGTATGTAGGTGTCAAAAGTTGCTAAACTTGACAGTCTAAGCCCTGAAACAGGTATTTTCTCTTTCCATTTCCTGGGAGAAACAGGTACGGTTATCAACACAATGGTTGATTTTGACTTTATGAGCATGTATACTCCCAAATTTCACATATCCAGAGAGTCAGCCTCTCCTAGATCTCCTGACAATCAAGAGCCTTTTAGCTAAGGCGAACTTTCAGCCTTTACTCAATATGAATAAATCAGGTGAAAGGGAGGGAGCTGTTTGAATGTGATCGTATCTCAGTTACCTAGACCTGCATTGTCACAAGAAAAAAAAACTGTAAAAGCTTTCCTTCATCTTCATTGATGTCCCAAAGAATAACATTGGGTGTGCTCAGCATTTTTTATTTCATAGTCAAAATCAAATGTAGGTCAAAACCAAATTAGAATATGTAGCAATTGCCAAAAAGAGGATCATGACTTCCAGTTTCAATTCTGAGTAGTCATTTTCCATTCTGATTTGCAAATGAACTATGTATGCAGACACTGAACAACATAAAACAAGGAATACCATTTAACTTTGGCTGAAAGACCACAATAACAGTGTATGGAGTAGAAGGTGAAGGACAAAATGTTTTGGATTATAAGACTCATTGGTTTGGGGCAACTACTTCTCCCCCAGAAGCAGATCCTTTGAAAGAGGATTTATATACAAGTAGTATACTGGGGAGTTTATTCCAAAAGCCTCATCAGAATGGGCTGAGAATGTAAGTCAATGGTAGAGTTCAAGTATATATTTGATGTGCATATTTTCTAGCATATACCAGGCCCTAGGCTCCATCCCAGCATTGAATAAATAAATAGCATCATTAGGGAGTGAAGAAGTAAAGTAGAGAAAAGAAAATCATTTCAGACAGTCAAAAGAGTTTATCATTGTGGGCTGAAACTAAAACTCTATGCTGTTGGAGGACTCTGTCATGGAGACAGTGAAGAACATTCCTCAACCCTCCCTAGAAAGACAAGGAAGCTAGTATATTTATCTACCAAATACGGAAGAGTGCTCTTGTGTCTATGTAGGTAGCAGTTTGGCCTCTCCCACGTATCTCATTTGCCTACAGTAAGAAGATATCAGGCTACATGGGGATGTTGAGTATCGAAGGGATAAGGGCAAGGCCCTGATATCATCGTCTCCTCTCTGCTAACAAGCCAAACCAGTTTATGATGGAGGAAGATATGATGAAAGGTTATAATTATAATTTTTTCATTTACCAGTCATAAAGCCCCATCTCAAACTAGCCTGTAACATTGCAAAGTCCAAAGGTAAGTAGGCTCAGACAGAGCTAGCTTCAGCTGTCCATTAGTTTAGGGTTGTTTCTTCGTATGCATATATGGTTATGATGAAGTTTGATATTTAAGTTAGGCACATTAAGAGGTTAACAACAATAATAAAAGAACAATTGTAACTATATTATAAAAAAAGTAAGGTGAATGTGATTTCCCTTTGTCTCAAAATATCTTACTGTATTTTCACTTCAAAGAAACACCTTGCACGCCTGAATTGGTACATCACTATTCTTGCACTTTGTGGCCATAATTCAGTCAAATAAGGGCTACTTTCAAACAAGACCTGTGATACTGTGACACTTAGTCTGAGAGCTGAGTCTGCTGCTGAGTGACTGACAACAAGCATAGCATATTCAGGGTGGATATGCTGGACAAAGGGATGATTTGTGTCCTGAGTGAGATAAAGATTTTATTATGTTACTCTGAATGACATGGAATGTAAAAGTTGTAAATTATTTGCTGGGAATTTTCAGTTTAGTGTTTTTGCTCTGCAATTGATTGGGCAATGAAAACCATAGAAAGTGAAACTTAGCGTAAAGGAGAACTACTATAGTATGTTGAGAGGGAGCCTTCAAGCAAACAAAAGCCATGATTTAGAGCTGACGTCCCCAGCTCATATCAAGCTGCCAATGTAATGCCACTAAAACATGGAATTGAGAAGAGGCACATGGGTCAGTATGAGCTTACTGTAGCACACCACTGTGTGATTCCCCCTAAAGAGTGCCCCTAGGCACATGGCACAGCTATATAGCTGTATTAAGAGGCCAAGGTCTACATTTCGAAGGCTTGATAGCCCTAAGGCTCAGGTTAAGTACTGACAGGACAGCTTCTTTGGCATGTGCAGTGCTTGGAATGGACTGGTATCTTAATAGTAGTTTCCTTCTCTCACATTGTTCCTCTTGCAAGTTCCTCTAGGAAATGTTTAACTGACAACTAGAGGATTTTACCGTAATGTTTAGCAAGCTGTGTTTTACTACTGTGCAAGTTCTGTGAGGGCAGGGATTTTGCTCATTTTGTTGATGCTGTATTTTCAACAGTCTAGAAGAGAGCTGAGGAAAACACAAGGGCATGTGACGTGAATGCATGAGTAATTGGACAGTCCATGGAGTTAGCTGTGTTCCTCAGTACTGCAAATGTACCTAGCTTGTGTTTATGCACAGCTTCACATATGACATACAAGGTATGTAGACTTCATGCTGCCTCCCACAGCTGCTTCCAGAGGCCCTCCAAATTTCTTATCAGAACCCTGAAAAGGAGCACAGCTGGTGACCAATGACCTCAGTCCATGGGCAATGCTGCTTACTGGTATGAGGAAATGTAACTTTGATCCTCTGTCCTGTGATGCCTGTTTTGTTCTCGCTCCAGGATTTCTTTTTCTTTTTTGGGGGGGGTCTGGTCATGGGGCCTGAACCCTGGGCCTGGGTGCTGTCCCTCAGCTCTTCAGCTCAAGGCTAGCACTCTACCACTTGAGCCAAGCGCCATTTCCAGCTTTTTTTCCTGCTTATGTGGTACTGAGGAATTGAACCCAGGGCCTCATGCATGCAAGGCAAGCGCTCTACCACTAAGCCACCTTCCTAGTCCCTCGCTCCAGGATTTCTTGAACTTGGTGGTGCTTGTCGTTTTAGTTCAGGAGAGAGAACTCTTACTGCTTGGAGCTCCACTCTTCCAAGACAGGGACAGAACAAGGTGGCATCTCCTCATTAAGTTACCAAAACCCACTGGAGCTTGTCTGATTAGAGTCTCCTTATACAGTGCTATAGAGAACTTTCTGCCTTTGCAGTTCTTTTGTTTCAGAGTTTTAAAAAAAGCATAGCTAGGAAGCTGCAGGTTGGAAAGTTGTTAAACACAGACACGCTCACACCAAACTAGATTTGCTGATAACAGGAGAACAGGAAGGCCTGAAGCTGAGGGAGCGTTCCAAGGTCACAGGCAGGGAGGGGCCTGTGGTGGTAGTGATGGAAAAGATGAATAGACAACAGTTGAATGCATTATTTAGTGTGTTCCACATCGCAAAGCCAAGAATGGCTCCTTCGCACCAGAAGATTTGATGTATCAGGCTGGCTGACTCCTCAGAGGACGACCCCCCCCCTTCCCCCTGAGTCTCCTCTTGAGTTCATGGGGACTTGGTTGTCTAGGTGACAACTGTCAGGCAAGGAGCTGTAAGCTGAGGAATAAAATCGCCTTAGCTAATAGAGCGGCATGCTATTATGTACCTGAAGGTTTAAATGCTATATTACCCTGAAAGAATCATTTGGAAGGGAGGAAGGAGCTCACTTTTCTCTGGGATACATCAGTGAATTCAATATCTATTGAAGAGAGACTAGCATGTTAAAAATCACTGTGTGTGGAGCTTCCAGTTCTTTTCTTCTTTCGGTGAGAAATGATTTAATAATGAACTTACAACTGCAGGGCCTCCACTCAGCCCCCTGGAGCCCTGGAAGAGGGAAGAGGCGGTGTGTGCATGGGCCTGGAGCTGGCAGGCTCCATCCTGTTTTGTCCCTGCTCAGGCTCAGGCTCTGTGACTGAGGTTACCCTGGAGCAACTTGCTTCAGACGCATGTAGAGTCTGAGCGATAATTTCCCTCCTCACAAGATTGCTGGGTGCCTCTAATTAATGGTTGTGAATTCCTTAGATGGGGTTGTTATCAGATGGAAAGGGGCTAATTGTACCGGTCACAATAGTTAACCTCTTCCAGAAGGATATGTGTGTGTGTGTGTGTGTTTGTGCACGTGCGTGCGTGCATGCACATATGCACACATGTGTAGGCTCTTTGGTTCTTTCTGCAAATGAGGCAAAAAAGTTTGAGAATCATCAGCATTCTTTGGCATCAAGACATCACAAAATGAAAGACTGCATCCACTGAGACTTTCACCAAGTCAAGAGTGACCAACATTTACTGGAATCTTTCTATTGCTAAGCACTTTACCAGTTTGTTCATGTTTAATGTTCAGCATTCCTGAGTCTTACTTGTGGTGATTATTATCCTTGGTCTACAGAGGGAGAAACCAAGGTTTAATGAGTTAGGAGACTTGCCCAAGGCCCTACCCTTTTATATTCAGAAGGTCCTGCCACACACAGAGAACCAAGCATCCCCCTGCCTAGAGTTTCCTGTATTAAAGAGCAAGCCAAAACCCTCATACAATGTTCCAGACAGCTTTACCTGACTGTCTCATCTCTGGTCATCACAGCCGTCTCTTGACTTAATTTTTGCCCCAATTCTCGGCTCTGCCTAGTATTTTCTTTGGTTCCATCGATGGGACTGCAGATCATTTACAGATGATCTATTTCCTTTGAACCCAAGCATTTTGCCTTGCAGTCATTTACACCCTTTCAGAGACAATCCTAGTAAGACATGACTATGCTAGTCTATCTATGTTCTGGGAGGTCCTGGGAAGCTAAAGAGATAAAAGTAAGTGATATCAAGACACTACAGTGCCAGTAAGGAAAAGAGTAACAAAAACTAACTTTGGAATGTTTTGTCCCAGGCCTTCTGCTGAGCACTCCAAATGAGCTCATGAGGAAAGGGACTATTAGTATTTCTATTCTAGCAATGAGAAAATGAAGTTAGATGGAGGTTAGGATACTTGCCCAAGTTTTCATAAGTAGTAAATGTCAGAGCAGGAATTTGAACTACAGCACAATTTCTCTAGAGCTAATAACTACTATGATTTTTTGCTCACATACAGACCAGCATGCATATGTTTTATTGAAATCCTACAAGTTGATTCTCAAGTAGTCTGGTTCACAGAAAGAGATAGAAAAAAGGGAGAAAGAAAAGAACATTGGAGACACAGAATAATAGACACTAGTCTCCTGTTTTGTGCTTTAAGAGTAGCGAGAAAGAATATGGCTTTAGACTACACATCTGAAATAATAATTAATTAAAAATAAAGGT
Source organism: Dipodomys ordii (assembly GCF_000151885.1). NCBI lineage: Eukaryota > Metazoa > Chordata > Mammalia > Rodentia > Heteromyidae > Dipodomys > Dipodomys ordii. The sequence goes on from NW_012267312.1 coordinate 6,103,132, forward strand.
AAGTGTCTACATTAGCTCTTGCTTTTATAATAAAATTCCATACGTTGGATGGCTTGAAAAACAGAAAATTATTTCTTACAGTTCTGAAAGCCTAGAAGTCCAAGATCAAGATGTTGACATCCACTCTTCAGGATGGTACTCTTGATGATTTATTTTTTTTTAATTATGAAAATACCATACAGAGGGGTTACAATTACATGGGCAAGGTAATGAGTACATTTCTTATCAAGCATTGTTGCCTCCTCCTTTGTTTCCCCTTCCCATCCCTTCCCATCTCCCCCTTCCTCCTAACTCCCCACTCCGCCCCCCCCCCAGTCAAAGTTGTAAAATTCGTTTTTTTGACATAACGACTTGTACATCTCACTGTTGCAATGGGTCCATCTGTATCCCTATTTAAACAATTTGTTTTTTCCCTTCCCCTCCACAAATTATACCAACATCAAATACAGTGTAAACAGGGGTTATATCATGGGGGAGGGACATACAAAGCAACAAAGAAATCATCTTATAAAGAAACAATAGCAAGAAAGAAAAAACTTATCTTGGGGTTCATTTCGCCTATGACTCTTCATGACTTCTTTATGGTCTTACTATGGACTTGTGGTCCTAGTGTCTCCTCCTTTTCTAATAAGGACACTAATCCCACTGTGGGAATTCCAGCCTCATAATCTTATCTAAGACTAATTAACCTCCTAAAGGCTCTACCTCCTGTTACCTCATCACACTGGGGGATTAGAATGTCAGCATATGAATTCTGAAGAGAACCAAACATTCAGTCTATAACAGTAGGTGTTTACATGGGAAAATCCAATACCAATTAACTGGATTAGAAGTTGTAAAGATGGAACAAGATAAATATAAAAATTTGGTTATAAAAGTAGCATCTGAAACTAGTTTGGGAAATGATAGACTGATTAGTAAATGGTGTTGTTTGAAAAACTAACTAGCAATCTAGATAAAATGGAAATTAATATAGTCCTTACATCATGGAACAGGAAAAATTCTAAATTTGTTACAAGATTCAAATGCAAAAACATATTTAAAAGATATCAGAAGAAAAAATGGAGAGTTCTTGTATAAGTTTGAAGTAAGCAAACACTTTCTATGTATGAGTTGGAATTGAAAACTTATAAAAGTTTAATAAGTGTACATGAAAATCATAGGTTCTAGCTGGGAAAAGTGCAGTAAACAAAGAAACAAAAACAAGTAAACAAATGATAAACTAGAAGAAAAGTTGTAACTCATGCCACAAAGTATCACTTTCCTTTGAGAAATATTTTTCCAAGGAGAAATCAATAGATAAATCAACAGCCTAATACAAAAATGAACAAAGGATATATAGTATAGAAAAAATATTTAATAGCTCGAAAGGTTATAAAAAGTTGCTCTGCTGCACTCATAAGAGAAATTTAATATAAATATACCAATACATCATTTACTTTTACCTATCACATTAAAAAATCCAGAACAAACTACCCCCTGTCTATTGGCCGAGTTACAGGAAGTAGGCACATTCATACCTAAAATGGCAGTAAGGTGGCAGTAAATTTGTGTATGATCCTTTATGGAAACAAATTTTGCAATATTCATCAAAACTAAAAATTCTTATTCTATTTTGCCAAGTTCTTAAAATTTAGGATTTTGTCCTATAGAGACAAGCTGCATTCTTGTGAAATGATACACACAAAGGGTATTCAATGCAGCAGCACTTGAAATACAACATTGGGACTATCCGATATGTTCAATAGTAAAAGACTAATTAGGGCGGGGAAGGTAGCTCAGTGGTAGAGTGCTTGCTTCGAATGCATGAGGCCCTGGGTTCGATTCTTCTGCACCACATAAACATAAAAAGCCTGAAGTGGCCCTGTGGCTCAAGTGGTAGAATGCTAGCCTTGAACTGAAGAGCTGAGGGACAGTGCCCAGGCCCAGAGTTCAGGCCCCATGACCAACAAAAAAACAACAGAAAGACTAGTTAAATGAACTGTATTGGTGTGTGTGTGTGTGTGTGCGTGCGTGCGTGTGTGCGTCTGTGTGTGTATGTGTGTGTGCGCTAGTGGTACTGACACTTGAAATCAGGGTCTCACACTCGCACATGGCTTTTTCACTCATGGATGAAATCCAACACTTCAGCCATGCCTCAAGTTCTGGCTTTTTGCTAGTTAACTGCAGGTAAGAGTCTCTCAGTTCTGTCTGCCTGAGCAGGCTTGAAGCCTGAACCTTCAGATCTCATCCTCCTGAGAATTTAGGATTATAGGAATGAGACACCAAGACCTGGCTACTGTTTTCTTTCAATTGATGTAAAAATGAATGTGGGAGGCCTCTATTTGTAGATATGGTGTGATCTTTACTATATATTTTAAAACAAAAAAGCAAGCTGGGCATCATTGGCGCATGTCTATAATCTAGCTATTCAGGAAGCTAAGATCTAAGGATCATGGTTTGAAGCCAGTAGAGGGAGTAAAGTCCATGAGACTCTTACCTCCAATTAACTACCAGAAAGCCAGAAATGGTGTGGCTCAAAGTGGTAGAGTACTAGCCTTGTACACAAAAGCTCAGAGAGGGTGCCCAGTCCCCAAATTCAAGCCCTAGGACAAGCACACAAAAACAAAATGAAAAAAGCAACAAGTTAGCAATCATGTTCTTTAGCTATTTTAGGAGGTAAAAGTGGCAACGATATTCATATATGCTTACATATAAATATATTTAAAGAAATTAAGGAACAATCCTATGATATGTACTTTTTCATATTTTAGCAACTGTGAAATAGGAATATGTTCTATTATATGGCACTTTAGGATTATAATTATCCATATTATTTTCTTTCTTGGTGGTACATAAAATAATGATATATCTTAAAATGGATGACATCTTTGATTTGATGGAGTGCAGTAATAACAGTGGTTACCTATTGTGAAGGGCAACTGGGGAAGGGATGGGGGAGGAGTCTCTGCATTTACATGCTTTCAAAGGTTTTCATTTGAGCTATGGGAATTTATTTCCTACCCCAAAATTGAATAAATAATATTATTAAAATGAGATAATAGAAGCTAATATATACTCAGATAGTAGATTAATGTCTAGATTCTAAGCCCTCCTGTAGTGATGTTCTAAGTAAGAGATTTAGTTCTATATGATTAAAATGAAACAAGAATTTACGTAAACTTGGCATGTGCTGGTTAATGACACATAATAATGTACCGTGCAAACCTGGTCCTCTTTGGAATCTGTTGGCTCCTTAACATCGCAGTTCCTTTGACCAACAAGCAGGATATATATTTTTTTCTAGATTAGATAAATTCAGCTTTAGTTTGGGAAGCAGAAAGACATTGATTGCATCATCAGAAAGCCTTATGAGAGATAGAAGCATTGTCAAGGTTCTTACTGTGATCTAGTAGACATTTCAGAGAGATATTAGACAAAAATCAATGCTTAGACAAACACAGGACTGAACCAGAACATTGCTTTTACCCTTTCCTCTCTTCAAAAGAACAGATGAAATCTGAATTAGAAAGGTTTTCCTTCTTGGCATTTGTTTTATTGATGACTGCAATTCCTTTTTTCCATTTCACTCCTAAAAACCTTTATCAGCCTCCTCAGGTTTAAATGTAGTTTTTAGGTGCTAGAGATTTTAAGTGTCCCCCAAAAGCCCGTATGTTAAAAGCTTGACTCCCAGAATGGTGCTTTGGGAGGTGGTAGGAACTTGAAGAGGTGTGACCTAGTGGTAAGCTTTAGATCATTGGAGTTATGCCCTTGAAGGGGATCTTGCCCCTCTTTCTCCTTTTCAATTCCAGGACACATAGGGTAACTAGTTCTGTTCTTCCGTACACTCCCTCCATGATATACTACCTTGTCACAGGTCTGAAGGCAATGGGGGTAAAAGATTATGGACTGAAACCTCCTAAACTATTAGCTAAAATAACCATTTCTCTTTATATTGATTTATCTCAATTATTATTATTATTTTTGGGGGGTCTGGTCGTGGGGCATGAACTCTGGGCATGGGCACTGTCCCTCAGCTCTTCAGCTCAAGGCAAGCGCTCTACCACTGAGCCACCTTCCCAGCCCTTATCTCAATTATTTGTTATAATAACAGAAAGCTAGCATACTAAATAAGATGCTCACAGTAAGCAGGTTAACAAATGTCGCTGCAAGTGTCATGTCATATTCTGTGTTGTATTGCAAACTCTATTTTATGAGAAGTAGAACTAAGAGAACTGGGAGAAACTCAGGCTTTTCTCTTATAAATGGGTGAATGGAAAGTTTTTTTGTTATTGTTTGTTTTGACACTTTTAGAATGCCTAGCTTAGGCTCAATAAACCAGAATTTCACTTCCTCAGTATATGCCTGAATGATTTTGTAATAGTCATTTAATGACTCTTTCCCTCAGTTTTCTTGTCTGAAAAATGGAAGTGGTAGTATCATTTCTTCTTTCTTAAAAGAGCTGTAGTGAGAATTAATGACATAATGTTTGTGGGGACATTTAAACACAAATCTATCAGAGTAGTACAGGCAGAGGTAAGGTTCTATTTTGTCATAATTCAAGGAGAATCAGTTTTCGTTACCTGGCTATTTGACAAAAACTGTTTACATCTTAGAGTACTGTGTGAATGGAAATCTCATCGAACAATGACAATTTGGAACAGGGAGGAGCTAGGATTAGCACACCTGAGGCAGGAGCAACAATAATAACCAAGTGTCCTTCACAAGGTACTTTTATACCTTTTCTGTCACAGCACCTCCCAACAATCCTTTGAGGTAGCTATCAGCATATTTATCCCATCTTACAGGTGAAGAATCTGAAGTTGACAGTTGAGCATCACTGTTAATAATCTTGCCATGCAAGTTTGTACAAACAAAAGGGGAATGCACAAAGAGAACAAAGTCAGTTCCATGAGTCAGGTTCCCGAATGAAGATCCAAATGAACAGTTCCACCTGGTGCCAGATAGAAGTAGACAAAGGATTGGTAAACTATGGTACTTGAATGAAATCTTGTCCCTGACCTGTTTGTAAAAGTATCATTTTATTGAAACACAGCAGTGTTTGTTTTTACCTATGTCATTTGTTTTTGTGCTACAGTGACAGAATTCTAGGGTGATAGCAGAGGATGTATGATCTGCAAGAAGAAAAATATTTATTAACAATTTACTGAAAAATTTAGAAGAATAATAGGAATCAATGGATAACCATGTCTAGAGAGATGCTTCAAGGGGCTTAGATCTAACTGAAGAGTAGCAATGCTCCCATGGATTCAAGAATCAAGGAGCTGTAAACCATGTGTGTATAGTTCATCTATTTTACTTGGAGTCTGAAGAGCCTCAAATAGCTGGCCAACTACTCTCCTTGCTGTCTTCTCTAACTCTCTGATGACCAATTACAGTGGAGACAGAGTGAGTCCTTATTAGAAAACTATTGTGAGTGATGTCCCTGGGACATTGGAGCCTTTTCTTGGCAAATTAAATGACTTGATAGGAAGTCTTCAAGGGATGGTAGCGAATGAAGTGACAGCAGTAAATCAGGTTTTTATAGTCCTGGGAAGCCTCTTAAACGAGAGACCCAACCTAGTAGTTCTTGGGGGAACCCCAAACATTGTCTAGGCTGAAAGAATAGAATAGCACATGTAGAGGACTCATAGTAGTCAAGTCTTCCAAATCCTATACACGTATTTCTCTCAGTGCTGTAAGACTAAGTCTAACATCAATCCATAGCACAGTGTACCAAATATTCAGTGAATAATAGCATCTTTATATGTTCAATCTGGCCTTCTCCTATGATAGCCATAGATGGTTATTTAAGCAAAACCAGAAACCCATGGTCATTCCTGAAGTTTTTTCTTACAGGGGTGAAGAGGAGAGGGCTGTGAGAAAGCCTTTGTAGACATAGGAAAGGAAGGATGGAAAAATGTTTATGATGGTTGATGTATGGCTATTTTATAAAGGACTGGAACAGTAATTCTAGGTCAGAACCACTGGTTCAGGAGCCAAGTCAAGTAGCCAACATAAGAGGGAAAGAGAGAATATCCCAGGAATATTGCTAAGGTCTATACCCTTGTATAGGAGATCTTCCAGACCAGAATCAATATCCAAAGTTAAGGTCACTAAGTAAAAACAAGGATAATATTTGGAAAGGAGAAAGTTCTATTCAAACTTCTGGGACAGTATTGACTGGCTGAGGTTGTAAGCATAATGTACTGATGAAATCCGTACTCTTCTGGACTAGTGATTGTAGTGCAAGCTCACAGGACTCCAGAATGCCAGTGTTGTTTTGTGGGAGGCTCTGTAGAATTCTGGAAGAAATGTTTGTAAACTTAGTGTATATGATGACCACTACTTCTATAAATATGTAAAAGGATAACCAATTATAAACACAGAGTCCCCAGGCAAGGGATTTTATAGTGGCAAAAGAACTCTCTAGGCATTAAAATAGCTGTGTCATTGTCACATTCTGTTCAGTGAGAACCTACACGCTCACAAACAAGCATAAGGCCAGGTCAGTAGAAGACTTTAGCAGTATGGTGAGCCAAAAGGTAAAAAAAGCACACTAAGGCAGACCTAGAAAACAATGTTTAGAAGATTTGCTGAATGTTGAGTGCAAATGCCAGATTTCCTCACCATAGGTCAGATTAAAAATCTGGCTTCCCCTCTAGAACATGTATTTGGAAGTAAGAAACTGAGAGACCATGCATGTTTAGAAATGAAATTCTCAATATGCTATTATTTGCAATCAGTCTAGTTTGTCTTCAAAATTTGTTTGAAACCAGTTGAGAAAATTAATTGGATACCTATAGGCACTGTAGTCTGAGAAAGGTACATAGCCACACTTCTGTCCAGAGTTTTTTGGCTTAATAGGAGAAAAACTTAGCCATCTAATTTTGACAAAATTTATTAAGATCCAGAGAATTAAGAGGACACCTAGAAGCTGCTTATAGCTCAGCATGAGATATTATGGAGACTTGAGAAAGGAGAAAATTCTTGGTTCCACAATGTAGTTAGTAATGGGCTTAGTGAAACAGAAGGAAAGCCAAGGGACATAGAAGACAAGATAATAAAATATTCAACAAGTAATGAAAAACAACAATGGAGAATATAGAAGATAAGTGAAAAGTATCTTATTGGATTTGAAAATGTGGAAGTCATTGGTGATCATAAAGATAGAGTGGAGGATTCCAGAGCCAGTGTTGATGACTGAATGGACTTGAGCAAGTGGAAAGAACCAGCATAGGATCACCCTCCGAAGGGCTGTGTCAGGGAAGGGAAGATAAAGAAATAGGGGCTGGAAGAGATTAAATGAAGGAGTGCGTATGGATGTGTGTGCATATGTGTGTGTGCTTGTGTGTGTGTGTGTGTGTGTGTGTGTGTGTGTGTGTGCCTGTGCATGGGGAGCATTTTAAGTTTGGTTTGGGTCTTGGATGAATTCTTATAGGTTGAGAAGATAGTGAATAGAAAGGATATAGTAAACAATGGGGATTACTGATGGAACTGTAAAGGAGAAGTTTTGACCTTGAACAAGAAGGCTGACTCATTCTCTGAAGCTGAAGGGTAGGACTGAAGAAGATTGGGCGCCCATGTAGTTTTGTCAGTAGGTCACAAAGTGACAATTGGGAAAACTTCCATGGCTTCAGTTTTCTCAATTTGAAGAGGCACTGAGATCTTTTGAGAGCCCAAGCTTTGGGTAGAGGCACAAAGAAAACTGGACAGTGACCCTGAGAGGAAAAGGAAAGTGTTAACAGTTATGTGAAATTTAAAGCTTGCTGAGGTCTCAGTCACTGTGCTGTCCAGGTAATATTGCTTTTCACATTTAATTTGCTGTCAAAGCTATCCCATATGTGCTTGTACACCTAGATTGGACTTTATTTTTTATTATTTTTAAATAGTTGTGCAAATGGATTCCCATTTAACATGTGGATTTAAGTGTACAATACATCTGACTTTGAAGTCTCTGGTCTGTCTCCTTGGGGAAGGAGACTCTTCCCCAAACCATGAAATAACTTGGAGGTCATCTAGTAAGGCAGAAGGTGGAGATGAGGAATATCCTGACTTTCTAAAACCAAGGCTAGTGACCTGATTTGCCCTGCTATTCCTCAGAATATCTCTGCCCTTCCTTTACAAGGGTTTATTCCAGACCATGTATAAGCTAGGGCATGAGTCCTGCATGGTGTAGAAACCTGTAATTCAGCCATTGTCTCCCACTGAAGTTCAGTTGTAAACTTTCCTCCAAGTTTAACAGCCTATTGGAGCCACCCATCTTCTCTGCCCCCTCCTGAATGCCGTGAAACTGTTCACATAGTTCAATTTCCCCTCCATATGATCTCAGACTCATAGATACTTTTTGACCATTCTACTCCTCACTTCCATTCCTGTGCTAATGAACTTCACCTGAATGCAATGTTATTATAATAACATTTGTTTTTACCACTCTCTTGGTATTTATCATCTACTGCCTTGCTATTGCTGGTTTTTAATGTTTGTATATCTTATCAACAGGATTAGTGACCTTCTTGAAGGCAAGAAGAAACCATGTACATTTGTTTTAACATTCTCTAGCACCAACCTATATTGGCTGCTAAGTAAATATGGGGTTATTTTGTTAAACAGTATATAAAGAAGCCTGGGATATGATGCTCTTCTCGGAAGCAAGCTGGCCCTTTTGTAACCCCTGGAACACTAGTATTTTGAAATCGGCAAAGCAGACTCCCTCTCTTGCTGGAGCCAGGGAGAACATAACTAATAAATGTGATTTTCTTATTGAAAAAATGTGGCTAGTGGTTAACAGTTATCTATATTTCCTGATTGCCTAGAACACAATGCAGGAGGTCATTTGGAGAAGGATGTGGAATGTAAGCTTGTACCTACTACGGCTCCCACCATCTTCCTCCTGACCTTGTTTCTAGCAAAGGACCCAGTCACCAAACACCCATTCTTGTGTTTGACTTGTCATACTGTAAAGATGCATTGGATTTTTTTTCCTTTTGATTTATGGAACAGGGAAAAAATAAGATTGTGTAAGTAAGAACCACAGAGATAAATGCTACTCCTCAGGTTTTGTTGAAGAGTTTTCAAGATTCATGATTCATGAACTTAGGCTTTGCCTGCTGAATCAGTTGCTCTTGTTTAGAGGGCTGAACCAACTTGAAGCATTGGTAAGTCTACCTCTTAAATATGGGTCTAAAGAAAACCCATTCTGGGATGTTCAGAGTGGTATAATGCTGACTGAGTAATGGTCTTGAGAATTCTTATTAGATGAGATATTTGGAACTGGTTTTTTAAAAACTGGAACAAATCAAAGGCGATTTCATTGCTTCTTCTGGTTAGAGGTGAATTGAAAGCAAGGATTTTCGAATTCACTCAAGACCAGACTATCCTTCATTTTAAACTTTGATGTTTTTGCATTTATCTTCTTTCTTGAGTTGTTTCTCACACTAAAAACAAGGTAATACTTGAAGACTGCAAGGAAAGATTTCAAAGAATGATACTTCAAATTTACTTTTCCTGTCCAAGTCTCATTCCAGGACACATGTCAGGTATATTTACACTCCACTTGAAACAGACCTCTGTAAGCCACTCCTTCTAAAATATCACCAAATGTCACCAGTATAGAGCATAAAGTCATAGATATAGATATAAGATAATGAGGCAATCCCTAGAGATTAGGAATAATGAGATGCCTCATCTTAGCCACCTGCTATGGTTTGGATGTGTCCCCCAAAGGTCATGTGCTGGAAACAATTCCCAGTGCAAGAGTGTTGAAAGGAAGGACCTTTACGAAGGTATGAGAGTGTTACTTTCAGGGATGCTGTCATTGCAGGAAAGGTAGTTATCACAGAAGCGGGCTTCTGATAAAGGATAAGTTTGCTCCTGTACACTTTCTCTCATGTGATCTCTCACCCTGTGATGTTTTCTGCCTTATGATGACACAGCAGTAAGACCTTCACCAAATGCAGCCCTGAGATCTTGGGGTTCTCAGCCTGAAGACTGGCAAGAAATAAAGCTTTTCTTTTAAAAAATATTTATTTATTTATTTATTATTGTGAAAATATGGTACAGAGGGGTTATAATTACATGGGCAAGGTAATGAGTGCATTTCTTATCAAGCATTGTTGCCTCCTCCTTTTTGTGGAGGGGAAGGGAAAAAACAAATTGTTTAAATAGGAATACAGGTGGACCCATTGCAACAATGAAATGTACAAGATGTTATGTCGAAAATGAACTTTACGGGCTGGGAAGGTGGCTCAGTGGTAGAGCGCTTGCCTTGCATGCATGAGGCCCTGGGTTTGATTCCTCAGCACCACATAAACAAAAAAAAAGCCAGAAGTGGTGCTGTGGCTCAAGTGTTAGAGCGCTAGCCTTGAGCTGAAGAGCTGAGGGACAGCGCCCAGGACCAGAGTTCAAGCTCCACAACCGGACCCCCCCGCCAAAAAAAAAGAAAAAGAAAATGAGCTTTACAACTTTGGCGGGGGGCGGGGAGATGGGAAGGGATGGGAAGGGGAAATAAAAGAAGAGGCAAAAAATCTCTTTATATATTCTTCAGACTCAAGTATTCTATTAAAGCAGCCCAAAACAGACTAAGACACCAATCTGTTTTCCTATTCATTATATGGAAGTGGTATAATCCAGAGTATTGATGGCCTATGATGTTTGGCTCTAAGGATCAAAGTTGCCATCCTATCTTCTCAAATACAATCAGATTTAAGATGGAAGTACTTTTATTTCAGGACAACACAAACTTCCTGACTTACCATGGAATATCTTGGATACCAATTGCTGGTCTTTCTTTAACCCTAAATGTGATAGTCTTCATGCTGAAGATACTGTTCTATGTCTCTATAAACAAGCTCGTACTTGTCAAGTCATGTGAGCCACATTTGAGTTATATATCTGATCATCTATAGCTTAAGATAGCAACAAAGCCATATTTTTGACAACTCTTATATACAGCAGTAATTCTAAAATCTGAATGTAAATTGTGTGAGGTACTTGTGAAAGTGCTGATACAAATCCAGTAGGTCTTGGGAGGAAGTATTTCTTACAAGTACCAAGGGGACAACACACATTGATTCAATCTCCCTTAATGTAAGTCTACATATATGCCCCAAAGTTAAAAATAGGTATTTTAAATTTGGCAGAATGAAACCACCTGGAAGTATTCAGGTTCTGGTGTAGTCTTACAACCACTTCTCCCCAACTCTTGGTTCATCTGCATCTGACCCTATAACTAGTATATGTCTGTGTCAAGCAGAAAAGGTCAGATAAGTTGATGTTAGGGAAATGAACCCTAAGATATGTATTCAAATGTTTTTTTTTCTTTCATGCGTTTGTTTCTAACACGTTTATAAGATGATTTCTTTGTTGCTTTGTATGTCCCTCCCCTACGGTATAACCCCTGCTTTCACTGTATTTGGTGTTGTTATAATTTGTGGAGGGGAAGGGAAAAAACAAATCATTTAAATTGGGATACAGGTGGACCCATTGCAACAATGAGATGTACAAGACATTATATTGAAAACGAACTTTACAACTTTAGTGGGGGGGGAGAGGGGAAGAGGATTGGGTGGGGGGGCAGGGGAGGATGGGAAGGGGAAACAAAGGAGGAGGCTACAATGCTTGATAATAAATGTACTCATTATCTTGCCCATGTAATTGTAACCCCTCTGTACAGTATTTTCACAATAAAAAAAAAGATTTGAGGTATTTGGCTTTTAATTTCAGGGATGCACTATGATTAGTGCTTGATGAATGCTGTTTGCTCTTAGTGAGACTGATTATGAGTGTCATTTGAATGTTAGGTTCTAAATCAGTCTTTCAAGCATAGTGACACCTAACTAATGTTGGCCTTGTCACACTTCCATTCTATTAGGCCTTAAAGCCAGTCATCATGTAATACTATTTATTCAGCTTCAGATCTAGCTACTATCTGTATAGGCTAAAATCTTATTCTGTAATTTACCTGCTTCACAGTTCAGACAGGCTGTCCTCACTTAAGCAAGGTGGAATCATAGCAAGTAAAGGGCAAAGGGGACTTCCAGAGGTCAAGGCCTACACAAACACATGTCGAACATTCTTGAATTATTTTTTTTGTCAGACATGGGGCTTGAACTCAGGGTCCAGGCGCTGTCCCTCAGCTTGTCAGCTCAAGGCTAGTGCTCTACCACTTGAGCCATAGCACCATTTCCAGTTTTCTGCTGGTTTATTGGAGTTTCACAGACTTTCCTGCCCAGGTTGGTTTTGAACCGTGATCCTCAAATCTTAGCCTTCTGAGTAGCTAGGATTAGAGACGTGAGCCACCGGTTCCCGGTTTTGAAATTTTTTAGAGTTCTACAGATAACCTTGTGTGTCTCTGTGTCATGAAATAACCTATTCCAGAGTTGTGATGCTCTCAAGGAACATTGTGTAGGACCTTCTCATATATTGCTTCTCTGTCTTTTCTACTGTGATATTGCCTTCTAGAACTAACCCCTCTTTGACAAGGTGGTTTGTCAACAAATTAAAAGGTACTACTGTGAATCCCTTTTTCTTTTATTCACATGCAAATGTTAAATTTCTTCAATTATTTCTTGTCTGTTGACATTTCCAGACATCTCCCCCTTCTGGGTCTCAGACTCTGACATGCTCCAGTTTGTCAATGTCTTCCTCTCTCTGACCTCTCTGCTACGGCACAATCAAGCTTGGTTCTCAACATCTACACCAGCAGCTATGATTTGCTTCTGAATCATATTAAATCAAGAAACTAAGAACTTTTGAAAGGAAGCAGAGTATCCTTTAGTTGTATCATTGACTATCTGAATTTAAAGCTGATGTTTACATTTATTTCCCTAAATTTTATTTTGCTTCTTTCAATCATTCCATGTATCTACTTATGACTTTGAATCCTGATTCTATCATTTGGAACATTAGGACTTTCTTCCAGCTTTGGCTTTCACACATCTGCTAGATACAGTCTTTTTATCTTTATCATTCGAAAAAAAAAATTGAAACATACAAGAGTGAATGCTGATCCTATGGCCTTTTAGTCAATCTGGTTGCCACTTCTGAATCCTCATCTATAATAGTCTGCTTGTCATCAGGACAATCACCCAGGCCTTTCTGATCCTCTGAATCACCTGTCAAGCCGACCCTATATTCCCCTAACAACCCACTTTCTTTATAAAGTCAGGACTAAGCCATTGGGATTTGAAGAAAAAGGACTCTGAGACCAAGAATAAGAAAATCCCGCTGAGTATATAACAGAGTGTAGAAAGCAAGCAGAGAGAGTGCAAGAGACAGACTGAGAGAGGGAGGGAGAGAGGAAGAAGAGAAAAGGTGGGAAGGAGGAAGAGGAGGAGGAAGAGGGAATGCAAGGTGAAGGAGGAAGAGGAGAAGAGGAGAGGAGGAGGGTAAAGGACTGGAAAAAAGAAGAGAAGACAAAAACATGGAAGGCAAGGGAAGAGAGGAGAGAGGAGAGGAAAGGGTAGGGGAGGAGAGGAGAGGAGAGAAGAAAGGAGAGGAGAGGAGTAGGAAGGAAAGGAAATTTTATTCAGACCCTATTCTGAGGAGGTTTTTCCCTCTTGGCTGATTGTAATTGCCAGTGTGGTTACTTGGATGTGGCTGAATGAATATGTGAGGTGCAAGCATTATGTAGACAAGCATAACCTACATGATGAAAACAGGACTTGATTGTTTGACTTGCTTCAAGGAGGGCAATCTTGCCCTAAACCTGAAATCAAACTGAGAACATTTCATTTCTACATATTGGTAGCTAATAGATTGTTATGGCCACTTCAAGTCACAATTGAGTAATTAGACTATTTGAGAAAAGTCAAAATTCTATGTTTATCTTTGCATTAAATCTTCTCTGCTCAGTTTGGGTTTCCTTTAGACTGAAAGGCTACAGTGTCAGGGTAGGGTGAAGAAAGGTAGAACTCCTCTCTCTTCACTCATATCCATCTCACCACTTAGTTAGAGTTGGGAACCCCACTGACATTCATGGATGCACTGGAAGACGAATAAAGCTAACTATCTTTCCTGAACTAATTTACTGGCCCTTTCAGAGATTCTCATGGCAAAAGACCTCTATTCCACTGTCTCTTAACCTCTAGTATGACTTCATAAAGGGTTATGGTTCCTCAGCTAGACATCTGGCAGAACACATCTATCTACTTTTTGTTGAGATCCTTTGTACTCCTGGTCAGAGCCCAAGGTGGATCCTTATTAGCTCGCTCTCTCTCTGTCCTCCAAAGTTACTGACCTACAGACCATATACAAGCATCAATTCTTCCAACATGCTAAGTGTTGAGGATCAAAATGGCATCAGTCTGTGCTGACTTTACTATAATAGTCAATGTTCATTTTCTTCTATGTTCCCAGACTGGTCGCACACCTAAGTTCACAGCTTTCTGTAAATTCAATCACGGGCATGAATGAGTTAGAGGAATACCTCAGTCTCTTGTATTTGTGTGTGTGTGTGTGTGTGTGTGTGTGTGTGTGTGTGTGAGTGAGTGCTGGGACTTAGACTCAGGGTCTGGACGCTGTCCCTTACCTTTTTTGCTCAAGGCTGGTGCTGTACCACTTGAGCCACACATCTGCTTCCTGCTTTTTGGTGAATTGGAGGTAAGTCTCGTGGACTTTCCTGTCTGAGCTGGCTTTAAACCATAATCTTCAGATCTCAGCCTCATGGGTAGCTAGATTACAGATGTGAGACACTGGAGCCTGGCCTCCCAGCTTATGTTTTAAAAGCTGTGGATCCATATGAATTTTGTCACATAATGAGTAAATTTCTTATCAAGCATTGTTGCCTCCTCCTTTGTTTTTCCCCTACCATCAATGCCCTCCCATCTCCACGACTACACTCCCCCCACCCCACCCCCAAAGCCGCCAAAGTTGTAAAGTTCGTTTTACGACATAGCATCTTGTACATCTCATCATTGCAATGGGTCCACTTGTATCCCTATTTAAACAATTACTTTTCATATTCTTTAAATAGAAGATGAGTTTCAAGTATTCTTGAGAACAGTCATTTGCAAAAGTAGTTGGGGTTGGGGATGTACCTCAGTGGTGGAGCACTTGGCTAGTATGCCCAAAGGTGTAGCCACCAGCACCACAAAGCAACCAGCTTGGTGTTACCAGAAAGAAACTCTGTCAAATACAGTGAGAATCATGTGTGAGATGCTCATAGCAGTTCTGACCCCAAGTTCCCAGACAAAATCCAGCATATACCGTTAAAATTCAACTTAGATGAGTCATTGTTTTTAGCATAAGTACATACCAACGATTGCAAGAGAATAAAATCATCATCTGAAATCCAAACTTGTCTGAGTATCATTTATTTGTTATGTCTGGTCACTCTATTCCAGACCAAATGCCCATCAAAAAGTAGAACAGATTGTAATATATATACACATCGGAAATTAAACAGTCATTGAAATGAGTGGAGAAAGTTGCACAGAAAAATATGGATGGATCTTAGGAATATAAAATCTGAGGAAGGGCACAAAAAGTGTGATACAATGCTTTTAAGTGCAATAATATTACATAGAAAGAAGTGTAGGATAGATATAGTACTTAAGAGTAGAGCTTTCAAACAAGGAGGCAAGGATGTAGGTTGATATGGTGATAAGGAATAAGCTATTATCAAATTCCTCATTTTTGTTTGGCATAGTGGCCTTACTAGTACTTACAGAATGTGCCTGGCTCAATAATGAGAGTCTATTGTTAACTTCTCCCTTTAGCCAGTTTTGCTTTCCAACATTTCAGTTACCTACAGTCAACTGTGGTACAGCACACCACCTAGGTCATTCTCACTTCATCTCATTTTGTAGGCATTGTACCATCTCACAGAATTATAAGAAGGCTGAGTATGGCTCAGTAAGATACATAGACATAAAGGAAGAACACATTCATGTAACCTCTGTGATAGTGTATTGTTATATCTGTCCTATTTAATTTAATTTATTTATTTGGCAGTTGTGGCGCTTGAACTCAGAGCCTGGGTGCTGTCTCTGAGCTCTTTTACTCAGGGCTAGTGCTCAACCACTTTGAGCCACAACTCCACTTCCAGTTTTTTGAGTGGTTAATTAAAGATAAGAGTCGCATGGGGACTTTTCTGCCCAGGCTGGCTTTGAACCACCGACCTCTGATTTCAGCCTCCTGAATAACTAGAATTACAGGCATAAGCCAACCACTGCCCAGCTGTTCTATTTTATTATCAGCTCTTTATTATTAATCTCTTATTATGCCTAATTTGTAAATTAAATTTTATCACATGAATGAATGTATAGGGTAAATATAATCTATGTAGAATTTGATTCTTCCTGATGCTTCCAACACCCATTGAGGGTTTTAGAACCTGTCCCTTTCAGAAAGGGGGATTATTATACCCATGAGTAATTTGATAATATATATCTCATGTCTGAAACTAAAAGAAAATAAAACTAAGAAGAATAAGAAAAAGGAAGATAAAAAGCTGAGGTAGGTAGAATCCCATTACAGAAATAGACATTTGTTGGAAAGATGGAATCTTGGCAGCAAAGATACCTCTCAGGAGACAACAGCTAAAATGGAACGAAACATAATTAGAAATTCACTGGACATTTAAAAAACTATTTATTGACATGAACTCTAAGAAATGGAAACATTTTGTTGTTATTATTGTTGGTATAATTGTTGTTTAGTGGTGTTTTTGGCTTTTGTTTTCTTTTCTTTTAGGGTGGGTAAAAGGGGAATGCAGAAAGGGAAGGAGGAAAGGTGAACACACGCAATCGTGCTATGCATTATACACCCTGTAGAAAATGACCTATGTAACTTGTGAGCAGGGACAAAAGGGGGAAACTCAAGGAAAGTAAAGGAAAGGGTGACATTGTCCATAAAAGAGTGTTTTAAAATAAGGGAAGAGGTAACAAGAAATGTACTCATTGCCCTGCTCATATAACTGTAACCCTTCTGTACAGCATCTTCACAATAAAATAATTTTTAAAGTGTTCTTATTGTTACCTGACTTATGAAACCCCCTCTGTACAACATCTTAATAATAACAAAATTACAAAAAAAGAGCAGTTCACTGGATGGAGATGGAGGGAAAAGCAATCTGGGGACAAGATATCAGAAAAGCAACACAACAAAGCTTGGCCTGCTGAGAAAACAGTGGGGGAAGTTTGGGGTTGAATAACATCAGTAAGAACCAAAGGTGGAAACAGAAGAGCAGAAGGCCAGGCTGTTGAAGACCTTATTACTCATGCCAAGAGATGTGGAGTTTACCCTGAGCCCTCAGGGTAGGGAAACACTATATGAGTTGTGGCCTTCCAAAATATTCTTGTACCAGAATCTCATGATGTCACACAGGCAAAGTATTGATAAAGCAATTGCTTATGGTGAAGCGTAGAGAGAACTGTAAAGGAAATTGCTAAAAAGAAACAAAGCCTCCTGGACATTGTGGATGCTGAGTAAAACACAGACAAGGGATGGATTATAATTATGATTCAAAATCATAGATACAAGCTGACTGACAGCTCTGAGACTAGAGATAGTTATTGATTTAATGGGAAATGGAGGGTGGGAAAGACGGGCTTATTCTCCAAAGGCAATTCTAAGAAAAAATAAGAACGGTTTAAAAAGAAATATTAGAAAATTCCCTGGATGGTATTTGTGGATGTCTTGTGTCTTGCCTGTATCAGCCTCTTATCCCCACCAAAACCAAAGAATCTGTCCTCTCGATTCATTCTATTCCAGTTAGCAAAGCATACTGCACACTTATTCCTGTATGTCAGGTAGTATGTTGGTTGTTGGAAATATCAATATGAATAAATTATAATTCTGATGTTATAGCAGAGTAGAAACACAAACCACCCCCGAGTATCTATCCCATATTCTAGTAAATAAACACAAGTAACTGCAGGAGCCCGTGAGAACAAAGGGCAATTGGTACTACCTGCAGAAGAACTGTCAGAGCTACTTGGCATTTGAGCTGGATTTAAAGACTGAGCTGCATTTGGATGAGCAGATGGCAGCATAAAAAAACAACAACAGAAAGAACAACAGCAAAATCATGAAGGTGAGGTATTCAAAGGTAGGCTGGAACCAGGTCAGTATAGGCCTTACTGAGGTGCTTGAGCTTTGTCCTACCTTTAATGGCTCTTAAGCAGGGCAGAGTCAGGAGTTGATCTTAATCTTTGGAACCAGTCTAATAGGGACGTGTGGAGGATGAATGGAGAGGGAAAAGGCTGAGGTCAGGGACAAGGCCAGAAGGCAGCTGCAGGACTTCCCATGAGTCACTATGAGCCTACAGAAGTCTTTAGGAATGGAGACCCAGTGAGGTAGGAAACAGAAACAGTCTGGGTTGTGAGGTAGGTTACTCCCCTCCATGCCAGCCACATGAGCAGGCAGGGGTGCAGGGCATTGATCTTTGAGGAAGTCATGAGACAGAGGGGAGTAGGGAAGGACTTTAGTGGCAGGAAGGGTGTTTCCACTACAAACTTGCCAAGAGAAACCAGTGACTCAGTGGGTGCTATGTCTGATGGCCCAGAAGATTCTACAGTCACCAGTTATCCTGGCTCTTATCTATTTCTGCAGTTCCACACAGCCTCAGAATTGGGACAACAGCCAAGGGGTGGGGTCCCTAGTGACTTTTCTTAAATGTAAGAAGCCAATCACAAGAGAGCACTTTTGGAAGAGGCACATACCACAGGGAGATTGGTTTTAGGACTGCCATTCTTACCTCCCCCCACCCTGCCCCCATCAGAGAGTGGCATGGCTTGGGTAAGAATGAAGTTCTGTCAATCCTGAGTAGTAGCAAGGCAACTCCTGTTTAGAGTACTGGAAGCTGGGTTAGACTACACTCCTCATTATCTAAGTCGATCTCTAGAACAACCACACAATGCAAGCATTTCTAGTTTCATTGTATAGATGGAGAAGGAAGGCTGAGAGAGTCCTAATGGGCTTGGTCATCAGACAGAGTCTAGAAATATTCTTCCCATTCAAACTGGCGATGGGATTGCTTGTAATCCAACCCGTATATCGTTTTCTTTGTTAATGACCAGAACGCTGATGGCAGTCACGCTAGATGAAAAGCCCTTCCCTCTCTCCCACACTACAAAGCATTTCTCTACAGCACAATCATTCTGAGAGCCATGTTTAGTTGCAAGGTCTTTTAAAAAACCAGCCACCGTGGGAATTGCGTTAGTGAAAGACTAGAGCTGTGGGGGCATTCAACAATGCCTGATATTCTGTTTGCTTTAGCTGATACTTAACAGTCCAGCGGTTAGAAGATGGAAAATAATTATTCAGTCTAGCTGGGAGATTGGGTGATAAAAGGAAACTTTAGGCTGCTGATTAAATTGTTTATTTAAGTGCAAGTTTAGATATGTCTTCAGCATAATGTGCTGTAGGAAGAAGATAGGATTCGTCCTCAGTGAGAGACCTTAACAGGAATGGTGAAAATTCCCATCTGTGTACTCTCCACAGTGTGCGGTAGCTTTGTTTCATGCATGGCTCTGAATCTGGTGAGGTTTGCACTGGGCAGAATGACAGAGTGGTAGAGCTCTTTGTCCAAGCTTTGTGTTTTATAGAAGAAAATGCCAATTTTAGGCTCTTCGGCCATGCCTGTAGCTCTTAAAGATGTATTTTGCTTTTTACCCTTTCTACTTCTTGACTGCATTGTTCCCCATACACACAGAGTTTATTTTTTAAAGGACTTTCTTTCATCTCTGTTTTACTCTTTTATTTTCTTCCTTCTTCGTATTATAATATGCATAGTTTGTAAGTAATGTAATAATTTAAAACCCGAGCCCAACCTTCTCAGAAACTACTGGATCAGATGTCAACAAACTACAGCTCACAGGCCCTACATAAATTGTGCCTGTTCGGGTAAATAAAGTTCTATCGAAACATGCATTTATTTACACATTAACTACAGTTGCTTTTGTGCTATAATGGCAGAGTTATGTAGTGACAACCAAGACTGTATGGCCCACAAAGACTAGCACATTTAATACTTGATCTTTTGCAGAAAAAAACTCTGCTAATCTCTGAGCTAAACAAAGATATGACAGTCTTAATTCTAATTTGGATCACTGCTCCTAGGTGCCCAACCCTAACTTCTAGGACTATAAAATAATAGGAGATCTGCATTGTGTTTATAGTGAAACATTGAGAACAGGAGGATTCAGCATGCATGTTGTGAATCACTGCTGTTAGGATTCATCCTCTCTCTTTTCTTCCTTCTGTACCAGATTTGAACTCAGGGCCTCATACTTGCTTGAGATACTCACTTGGTTTGTTTGCTGGCCTTGTGCTCTACCACTTAAGCCATGCCTCCAGCTCTGCTTTTTGCTGGTTATTTTGGACATGGAATCTAGCAAACTTTTCTGCCCAGGTTGGCTTCAAACTGCTAGCCTTTAGATCTCAGCTTCCTGAGTGGTTAGGATTACAGGCATGAGGCACCGGTGCCCAGGAGGATTGCTCTTCTAATCTTCATTAAAAAAATCTTTTAAACACTAAAGAAAATCAAATTCAGTTTCCTCTTGTACTTTTAAGCCTTGAATGCCTCTTCCTCCAAGCTCTCATGGCATGGACTCTCACAGCCAAGTCTTCCTCTCCTGCTGACTTGCCTGTTCATCAGCAGGACTCCTGATCTAAACTACTATGCTTCCTTGGAAGCACACATTTACTCCAGCCATTCATCTCACAGGGTGGAAGTGCAGAAGGCAGGACTTCATGAGTGCAGGTCATGAGGCACGCAGTGTTGCATTAGCACCATCTTCCAAGAAGTGCTCTGAATAAAGGTATTCCTACTGGCATTTTCTTTCCCTTGCTTACTTTGCATCTTGTATATGCTGGCATGGGATCCTCTAGCTTGACTTAGACTATTGATGCTCTCATAAAGGGGTTTTGGAGATAGGCAAGTCAGTCTTCCTTCCATGAGTAGGAAACTGAGGCCCATGGTCAGGCACTCTAACTGTCATCTTCTTTTCATGTCTTTGGTCACAAATGAGAATCTTTCTTTTCTTCTACAGTTTGGTTTACTTCTCAATTTTGGTCTAAATTTACATCTTGGTCATTTTTGTAGCCATAGTGGGGGTTGAACTCAGAGCTTTATATTTCTTAAGCAAGCACTCAACTGCTTGAGCAACTCCACCAAATACCTTTTTGTATTGGTTATTTTCTAGATAGAGTCTTACTTTATGGCTGGGTTGGCCTGGACTGTGGTCCTCCTGTTTGTGTTTCCATTTGTCACTGGTGTGACGGGCATGTGCCACAATACCCAACCATTGCACTTCCCCTGTGGTTTGGGATGACAAGTATGCCCATGATGCCTAGCCATTGGTTGAAATGGAATTGTGAATGTTTATAACTGGTATGGCTTCAAACTGTGATTCCTTACAAGTAGGTAAGATTACAGACTTGAGCCTTGGTGTTTGTGTCACATCTCTGTCTTTTTTGTTGTATGGTCATTGCTATTCTCTCTCTCTCTCTCTCTCTCTCTCTCTCTCTCCTCTCCTCTCCTCTTCAATTCCCTGAATGACAAGCAGGAGAAATAGAGGATTCCTTTTCTCTTCTCCTCTCTCCTCTCCTCTCTCCCTTTCTTTTCCTCTCCCCATTTCCTCTCCTCTTCCCTCTCCTCCCCCTTCTCTCCCCTTCACCTCCCTTCCTCAGTAACATAGCACACTTTTGCTGAAAGCTCTTCACAAATTATGATGCTCACAGTTCTTTGCTCAGAGATATTTTCCTCAGGTTATATTAGAATTATCTGAAATCACCTGGAAGATGAACTTATAGAAGAAAATGTTTGGGTTTGGGTTGTTAATTGAACTGTGGCAATCCTATAGATCTTTCTACAGTCTCCGGAGCCTTCTCAGTCTGCTAGCTAGAGATGAGCATGGGCTTTTGCCACCTGCTGCCACTACCTCACCAGGTGACTAGTGCCAGTACGGCAGCATGTTAAATGTAAAAGTTAGCACCTGGGAAGAAAGATGATGATATTTCTTTCTTACTGGTCTGAATGTAGCATAGTATATGCGTCCTCATGACACATATACTAGGACACTTGAGCTCCTGTACCCAGTGGGACCTCTCAATGCTGCATTAGCATTTGGGCTGTATAGAACACAGCACAAATTGACCTGGAACAATGCACTGTCTTCACTGCCTCACTAATGACAGAGAAAAGGAACTGCTCCCAATACCATTTTGTTTCAGGCAACTCTGAGATGTTGCATGTGAGGAAACTGAGGGTCGAGGTAAAAGTCACTGTGATGACTTTGTACCACAGTAGCAAAACTGGAATTGTTTCCCCTAATTCTGTTTTTCCCCCTTTTCTGGATGAGGTTAGTTTGGAAAGAAATTGAAGTGTTAATTTGAAGGCAGAAGTGAGAGCAGCCCTGTCTCTGCTCTGACAGGAAGAAGTGTGGTAAGTACTGTTGCAGCTTTCATGTGTTCTCATTAAACATCTTGCTATGGGATGTGACGGTGCCTGCAGTCCTTCCAGTGCCCACCAGTCGTTGTCCTAGACCATCTGGGAGTGCTGGGGTTGGTGTGAGTATAGCTGTGTAATAGAGAGCACCAGCCTAGACTACAGATCACCTGCATGAATGAAGTTGAAGCCTGTGAGAAACTGATGCAATACCCATCCAAATAGACGCTTCCTGCTTCAGGTGTCACCTCTGCTTAGAGGTTCTATCTATATGGTGCCATACAGTAGAGCTGACAAATTCTCAAAAGGAAATGGACTGGTTCTGTCTATAGGTATCTACAGGGTCCCTAGCCAAGAAATCGTATCAAAATGCCCAACTTACCCTGGACTCCTGTTTTACATTTTTCAGGACAGACACTGCCTTGCTTTCATTGAACTGGGCATTCAAGTACAACAGTATGACAGACACTCAGTACATCCTACATGTTTCTGCAAGAGATGAGTCCAGAAAGAAGCTCATCCTCTCCGCGGTTGTATTCATGTTCTATGTGGGGAATGGTATGTATGTGTGTGTGTGTGTGTGTGTGTGAGGTGGGGGGGGAAGGTTGATGCAAACTCTCCATCACTCTACCTGGCAAGCCAGGGTAGTTTTCACAGTGAGGAAGGCCTTTAAGTTCTCCTCCCTCTTTTCCATATGTCTCCTTTCCTTATGATGCTTGCATGCATAAAGATGCAATATTGGAGCCCTGCTAAGGAAATACATGGGAGACTCTGTGGTCTTAGCTCCCAAGCACTTTGGAACAGGGAGAGTTCAGCAGTTCCCAGTCCTCTGAGCCATTCCACCATTACTGGTGGAGGACATCTTAAGCTTGACTATCCTTAACAGCCTCCCTCATTGAAATACAAGTGATCCTGGGAGCCAAGAAGTGTGAGCCAATGTTCCTAGCTGGTTATTGAGTAAACAGATTCATGTCAAAAATGAGATAGGAAAGTCAGTTCCCTGGGTCCCCACATGTGACTATCTAGATCCCAGCCCAGTAAAACAGATTAATGGGACAGTCTTGCTATAGTATTCTGGGATCCTCTACTACACTCAGACTTTTGGAATCACTCTCCTGTCTCTCCACTCCAGCTCTGTAGGCTTTCATGGTGTATTTCCCCTCTACCAGACACGAAATTACCTTAGGATATTTACTCTTGCTGTCTCCTCTACTTGGGTCCCTATTCCTCCAGAGAGGAAGGGTTCACTCTCATCTCTTCTTTGTTCAAAAGTCACTTCAAATCAATGAAGCCTTTCCAGACCACATTACATATTACCTTCCCTACCTCCTCCTCTTTCTCTCTCCACAGGGTGTATTCTTACCAGAGTGACATTGTGCTATGTCACTGGAGGACAATAGAGCTTTACTGGGGCAAGAATTACTGACCCTTTTCTGGAATACCCAAATGATGGGCCACAATGGGCTTTCATTGAGACCTTCATCTTGTCTCACTGCACAGAACACCATTTACTTTGCATTTTGATTGTACTGTCACCTCCAAGAACACAGCTTACCAGACCTCCATATGAATTGTGCCCCCTAGAGTTGAAACTCAGAGGTACAGAACCTAATAATGCTTGAAAGGAGGCTGCAGACAGAATCTTTTCTTTGCTTCTCTTCTTGTGGGTTTCTAAAATCCTTTCAGCAGCTTCTAATTCTAAACACTCTTTTCTTACTTGAAACCTTCCCCACGTCAGAAGGGGGAAGCTGGCATGAAGAGCAGAGCTGATTTTGTTTGTTTGCAGTTTATGTTCAAACTTGGATGTCTTATTTCAGAGAAAGACGTGAGAAAGGCGCTTGATAAGCTGTCTGCCCAAAACTGCGTGGGATTTCAGGGTCTGGCTTGCTTTGCCTTCGACTTCATCAGGTAAGCTTGT
The DNA here is from genome assembly GCF_000151885.1 of Dipodomys ordii. Classification (NCBI taxonomy): domain Eukaryota; kingdom Metazoa; phylum Chordata; class Mammalia; order Rodentia; family Heteromyidae; genus Dipodomys; species Dipodomys ordii. The sequence goes on from NW_012267312.1 coordinate 6,127,422, forward strand.
TTATAAAGAGGAAACATTTGCTCCGCTCAGCAGATTTGAGAGACCCTGTGGGAATGGCTGTTTATTTGTCTTTTGATCACAAAGCCTGGGGTTTGGCTCCAAGGCTGAAGGTCTTGAGGTTCTTTATCTCCTCCTCCTGAGACTTTAATCTCTCTTCTGACATTCCTTTGGCTCCTGGGGTGCCTGGGGAGTTGGGGGCAGGGGGGCGCTTGCAGGTGGACAAAGATTCCTGGTCTCATCAGAGTATCTGTCCTTAGTGTGACCTCCCACCAGGGACTGTGGTTCCTTTTGAGATCAGCTCCAGAGTTTAACCTCTCCCTCCCCCCCCCCACCCCGTCCTACAAACAACCGAAAAGAAGGAAAAACAAAGCCACCCACTCCCCCCTCCAAACGCCAGGAAACGTTTATTTTTGAGGAGTGAATCTTTTGTGTTTGAAGCCACATCTTGCTTGCTTTTTATGTAATGTGCAGGCAAAGAGAGGTGAAGGGTTGAGGCGGGCAGTTTGTTCATTTTATAGATGAGTGGTGGCCATCTGCAGTAGTCTTGGGGCCTGTCCCTATGCCACAAGTTCTCCAGAAAGGTTGCTGGACTAGTCCCCCCAGCTCTGTCGTGGGACCTCCTCAGGCAGTTTGCAAAGCAGCTCCCCCCCCCTGCTCCCCGCCACCCCTAAGCACTGTGCAGTATGAGCTGCCCCATGGCTAGCTTTAAACTCCAACAAACAGACTATTTTTCTTTGAATCAACATGCATGCCACATAGAACTCCCAAGTGTGTGTGAGGGGGTGGTATTGAGAACATGAAATTCAAATCATCCTTCTGGTACCCTTTCACTCCCTTTTCTGGTTGCACATAGAGAGAAGCCGATTTTGCAGGTGAGCAGGTGGGTGAGAGGGTCAGGCAGTGAGGCCTGCAAGGTCACCTAGGCCCCTTCCTGTTCCCTGGTGCTTCTGACAGGAATGCCTGGGCCTGAGGATCAGGGAAATCCCCACCTAGGACTTTGATCCTTGTCTCTTGCTTCCCCAAGGTGCAAATAACCTTGCTCCAATAGGTGTGTGTGCAACCCTTCCTTGACCCGAAGGGCAGTGAACCTGTGGCAGAGTGCTGGGTGACCTCAAGAGCCTGTGAACCTATCTGGAACCTCATTCTTCAAGTCATTCAGTTTCACAGCAGATTTTCTTTTTATGAAGTCTCTCTTTAAAAAATAATTCCAAAGTCCTTAGCAAGGTGAAGTGTTTTACTCACACAGAAAATTGTAAAGGTAAAAGATGAAACCCAGAGAGCAAACCTTTGTGCTCTCTGGGTCTCCTGGAAAAAGAGGGCAGGCAGGGCCTGTATACATGAGGCAGGAATGGCTTATGTAGAAATGGAAATGTTCCCCCCTTCCCCCGCCTGTCTTTCCTTCCACACTAAGTTGCTTCATTATATTTTCAGGCGAGTGAGTCATGGGTTCCTGGTGTGCGGTGCTGTCTTTTTCAATTAATGCTTTTCACAGAAGTTCAGGTTTTAAACATCTCCCCCTCTCTTCCCAGGTCTGTTACATTTCCCAGAATGGTTCCCAGCGCTGGAGATAATTCCTTTTCGGAGAACCTACATTTCTCACCTGCTGATTGCAATTAGCCACTGCCAGCTGGGGCCTGGTGTGCAGCTGAAAAGCTAACAAGAAGTGGAGACCACGCGGAACCCAGACAGGCATAAATAAGGAATGGTGCCTGTGTTGATGAGAGATGCTCCTATGAATTGGAGGCTTCTCGACCCTCTTGCATAATCCTCCTTCTGGTTTTGGACTGCCCACCCCTCTCTTGTTATTTATTTATTCTTTTCTTTTCTTCTTATTGCTCTGGGCTTGTAGCCTACACTTAACATCACAGGCACGAATTTACCACTAAGTACATTTTGTTAGGCAATAAACTTCCTTGGAAGAAAAGTGAAATCCAACTAGGACTTCTGTTCCAATAACATTTGTGAGCTGTGTTGGATTCAGGTAGGTCCTATATGAATATCTTAGCACTAACTTTCACTATGAAGGCTGAAACAACCGAGAGAAGCTTTGGACCACTGAGTCTGACTCCCTCATTTGATGGATGGATAAAATGGACCCACTAAACTTGAAATGAGGAATGGGGTTTGCCTGAAGTCTTAAAGGAAGACTGAGTGAAGTCTGTGTCTTTTGACCCTCCCTTACCCCCAGTCCAGGACTCTAACCCCCAAACTGAATTATTTCCGATCACTGTGGGTAGCAAAGCTTGTGAGGAAAATGCCAAGGAGATTGCTCAGGGTAAGAAGGCAGTCTCTTAGGCTATATGGTCTCCAACCCAAAGCATTTCTTTCTTTACTCACGGATCCTATCTTCCCCATGACCATCACTACACCTCTGCCCATTGGCGTCTAGGGCTGATACACAAGTTTCAGTGGCAGTCTGCCCTCCAAGGGGCTTACTCTTTGGACTTTGGGACTAACCCGGGTTGACTCTTCAAGAAGCAGTGGGAACAGACATCTAATCATGAAAATTAGCAGCTGTCCCTTGTAACTCTTGCAGTATAAGTAGAGGGAGGTCTGCTTAGGCTTCTGATACACAACATGTCTGTGTGGTAAAGTTGAGCTGAATTCCTTCCAACTCTTTTTACTTGGATTCCAAGACATTCTTGGCTGGACTCTCCTACCTCCAGGAGAGGCTGCCTTACAAGATTAAGGTTTAGGAAGTTGGATAGGCTTCTAGGCAGCAGGCAGGAATGAAAAGAACCTTCACTTTGGGCACTAACTCCAGCTCTGGTTTTGTGGTAGGTATTTCAGCCTTTTTTTCCACCCATAACATGGAGACTGCTTCTTTTGATATAAAAATGTATCTGAGGCAGGTACTTATAAAGAAAAGAGGTTTATTGCCATTTTATAACTCTCATGAGAACTAGGGACCCATGTGAACTACATTAATTCCTTCTAAGATTAGTCCCACCAATAACCTAATAGGGTTCTGCTAGGTCCTACTACTTAAAGGTTCTACCACACCAAATACTAATTACTCTGGGGATCAAGTTTCCAGCATATGAACTTCTAGAGCCAAGCCACATACAAACCATAGCATGATGCACAGCTTATTGAGCTGAGAGGGTAAGAGAAAGATACACAAAAGAACATGGTTCCTTCCTTCTATCTCTACCTATCCCAATCTACTTATGAGGAAAACTGAGGACATGGAAAGTGTTATTCTCCCCAGCTTATAAGCTCTTCCATTACTTCCAGTCACTTCCTTTGTCTCCCATGAGGTGCTCTGGGAAGATATCGCAATGAGCTTTCCTAATACAAAGTCCATTCTCCAAAAAAAAGTGGTTCTACCTGCTGGTAAATATTCAACAACTAGCAGAGGCATTAGAGGAGGAAAGGTGAGGGAAAATTTCTGATTTATAGAACTTTTAATTTTTACTTTAAGGTAATTGTAGATCCACATGCAATTTTCAGTAATAATACAGGACGCTCTTCTGTGCTCCTTATCCAGTTTTCCTCCAAAGGTAACATCCTGTAGAACTGTGCCATAATATATGTGATACAATGGATGTAACTCATCAATCTCTGTTTTTCTAGTTTACCTGTACTTATTTGGATGCCTTTAGTTCTATGCAATTTTATCACTTCTGCACTATCCCAAAGACCACAACCATACAAGAGTTTCATCACCTCAATAATCATCCTGCTGCCATCTACACAGGTCATCTATCTTCCTTCTCCATCTTGCCCTGCCTTGAACTTCTGGCAGCCTCTAATCTGCCTTCCATTTCTAAAACTTTGTCACTTCAAAAATCCACATAGTGGGGCTGGGAAGGTGGCTCAGTGGTAGAGCGCTTGCCTTGCATGCTCAAGGCCCTGGGTTCAATTCCTCAGCACCACATAAGCAAAAGGAAAAAAGCCGGAAGTGGCGCTGTGGCTCAAGTGGTAGAGCGCTAGCCTTGAGCTGAAGAGCTGAGAGACAGCGCCCAGGCCCAGAGTTCAGGCGCCATGACTGGACCCCCCCCCCCAAAAAAAATCCACATAGTGGGCTGGCAAGGTGGCTCAGTGGTAGAGCGCTTGCCTTGGATGCCTGAGGCCCTGGGTTCGATTCCTCAGCACCACATCAGCAAAAAGAAAAAAGCTGGAAGTGGCTCTATGGCTCAAGTGGTAGAGTGCTAGCCTTGAGGTGAAGAGCTGAGGGACAGCACCCAGGCCCAGAGTTCAGGCCCCACGACTGGACCCCCCAAAAAAATCCACATAGTATATATGATTCATACAATATGTAACCTTTTTGAATCATAAACACAGAGTCTCACTGTGGAGTCCAGGCTGACTTTGATCTTGAATATGAAATCCTCCTGCCTCAGCCTCCCAGGGGGTAGCATTCTATAATCTGTGCACCACCATGTCTGGCTCCTATATTTCTCTGAATGTATATGTTGTTTATGTTATACTTTGTTTTACATTTATGCTTGTTCTGTGGTATTATTTTTGTTTTGTTTCAGTTTTATTTGTTTTCAGTGCTGAGGATCAAACCTATTGCTTCTTGCTTCTAGGCTAACACTACCACTGTGCTACATCATCAGTCCTTCATGGTCTGTTTTGAGTAAATTTTTCCATAAGGTATGAGGTTTAAATTGAAGTTCTTTCATTACTCTCTTTCTTCCTCCAACTACCCTTTTCTCCCTTCTTCCTTTCTTCCCTCCCTCCCTACCTTTCTTCCTCCTTCTGCCTGTGGGTATCTATTGTTCTAGCATTATTTATTGAAAAGACTATTCTTTCTCTATTAAATTATTTGCATGTTAGTCAAAATTTAGTTGGGCGTGTTTATGTAAGTCTATTTCTAGGTACTCTATTCAGTGTCTATTTTTCCATCAATTTATCTTTCATTTCTTACTGTAGAAAATATAACAAAACAATTCTCATATGGGAGTCCATTAAAGATGAAGCAATTAAAACCTACAGTGAAAACATTATAGAAGTGCATCAGGAAGCTAATTAATACAAATAATATGTGTGTGTGTATTTTTTTCTTTTTTTTCTGTGTGCCAATGGCTCATGCCTGTAATCTTAGTTACTCAGAAAGCTTGAAATTCAAAACTAGTCTAGGCAGAAAAGTCCACAAGACTCTATTACCAATTAACCAGTAAAATGCTAGGCTAGAAGTATGGTTCAAATGAAGAGTTTCATCCAGGATCAAGGAAACCGTGCCTTCAAACCCTGATAATGGGACACATACCAAATGGTTTTTCTGGGAGAGATTAGGTAAAATTTGTGTTTTAAACACTAGGTAAAAGTCTCCATCTCTCTGAGCTTGGGTTTTTTGGAAGAGTTTTAAATTATAACTTCAATTTCTTTCATGTTTGTAACAATATTCCAGTTATCTACTACATCTTGATTGTGACTTACTAGTTCATGACTTTTGAGAAACTGATTCATTTCTTCTAAACAGTAAAATTAATGACCATAATGCTGTTCATTGTATTTTTTATTATTCTTCCTAATGGTAATTGGATATATAGTGACATTTTAATTTCTAATATTAGTGATCTGTGTCTCTTCTTTTTTCTTTTTAATTTTTTAATGTTGTTATAAAGATGACATACAGAGAGGTTACAGTTATATAAGTCAGGTAAAGAATAGTTTTCTTAGAAAATGTCACCCCTTACCTGGCCCTTTCCCAGTTTTGCCCTTCCATCCCCACCCACAGTTATATATTTCTTTTTCAACATAGTGTCCAATGATTACTATTGCTGCATTTGTTCACCCTTTGCCCCTCCATTTCTGTGCCTCCCCTTACACTCCCTGACATGTAAATGAACAAACAGAACAAAAAGAAAAGAAAACAAAAACAGAACAGCAAACAAAGGGAAAAAAACTTGTTTTCATTTCCTGGGGTTCATTTTGGTAAATATTATTTGATACAATCAGATGCACATAAGCATTGTGTCTTTGTGTTCCTCTCCTAAGAGTATCCTCCTTTGGTAGCACTGTATGTGAATGCCTAGAGACATGTATAATTTGTTATGTTCCAGTGTATATTAAATCTAGCTTCTGCATATGAGAGAAAACATACACTTTTTGTGTCCCTGAGCTTGGCTTGATTTGTTCTAGGGCCATCCATTTCCCTGCAAATGATATAATATTATTCATTCTAATGGCTGTGTAAAATTTCTTCTCTCTACATGTTTCTCTCTCTCTCTCTCTTTCTCTCTCTCTCTCTCTCTGGTCATGGGGCTTGAATTCAGGGCCTAGGCTATGCATCTGAGCTTGTGTGCTTAAGACTAGTGCTCTACCACTTTTGAGCCACTGCACCACTTCCAGTTTTCTGGTTGTTAATTGGAGATAGGAGTCTCATGGACTTTCCTGCCTGGGCTGACTTTGAACTGTCAACCTTAGATCTCAGCCTCCTGAGTAGCTAGGATTATAGGCATGAGCCACTGGCACCTAGCCTCTTCTCTTTTCATATGTATCAGTTTTAGTGATTTATCCTAAGACATAGCTTTTTACTTCATTGATTTGAAGTGGTGTTATCATTTTCAATTTCACTTATTTCTCTTATTTTTATTGTTTCCTTTTATCTGCCAGTGATGCCTTTATTTTACTCCTCTTTTTCTTGCATTTTGCGGTGGGAGCTTATTAATTTGAGACTTTTCCCCTTTCTAAAGTATTAATGCTATACACTTTCCTATTAGTAATTCTTTAGCTGCATCCCATGAATTTTGATACGTTGCATTTCATTTCTTGGACTCATGAATTACTTTGAAGTGTTTTGCCTAATTTCCAATTGTTGAACACTGATTTTTCCTGATTATGCTTGAAGAACATGTATGATTTCAATTCTTTAAAATGCTTGGAGATTAGTTTTATGAACCATATATGGTCTATCTTGGAAATTGTCCCATGGATACTTGAAAAGAATGTGTATTCTGCTGATAGATCTTGTTGGTTAATGACATGGTTTAGTTCTTCTTTGTGTTGACTTATTTTTCTGTCTAGTAGTTCTATTGATTTTGAGAGCAAGGCACTAAAATCCTAACTATAATTGTGGATTTTATATTTTTCTTTTAGCTCTCAGTTTAAGATTTTGAAGTTCTGTTCTGTTGATTGGTACATACATATTTAGGATTATGTCTATGTCCCTAGAAGAATTATTTGCTCTAAAATATACTTTATGTGATATTAACATAGATATTTGTAAAAAAATAATATTTACATGGCATGTCATTTTATTTTTTTACCTATGTCATTGTGTTCGAAGTAAATTTAGTTTTAAAAACTAAAGTAAATTTAGTTTAAACATGATATTTTATCTGCTATATGACTTTTAACTTGTATATTTACAACACCATTATTTAAAATAACTACTCATCTGTTAACTTTAAGTCTACTATTTTGTTGTTTTCTATTTTCTTCTTCTGTTTCTTTTCTTATATTTTTATTGTAAAGATACTGTACAGAGGGGTTACAGTTACATGAGTAAGGTAATGAGTCCATTTCCTATTGAGCACTATTACTTGTTTTTCCCCACCTTCCTTCCCCACCTCCCCAACTCCTCCCTCCCCACCCCAAATTGTAAAGTTCATTTTCAACATAGTGTCTTGTACATCTTATTGTTACAATGGGTCAACCTATATCCTTATTTCAGCATTTTGTTATTTCCCTTCCCCTCCCCTAATTAGAAAAATGTATAAACAAGATGCAGGGATTGCTTTGTTTCTATTTTCTTACTTTCCTATGACTTAGCTGAATATATATTTAAATCCCATCTTATTTTATTCATACTATGTTTAGTTTAATTTTCTTAGTCATCACTCTAGATATTACAGTGTGTATGTATAACTTATTATAGTCCATTGGGACCAATGTTGTATTGCTTTGAATGAAGAATTGAAATTTCACTTTCCTTTGCTTTCCTCACTTCTAAAATATAATTGTCTGGAGTATTTAATCTACATTCATTAAGCACCATACAGATGTTGTTATAATTCTAGTTTCAACCAAATGTGACTAAGGAAACTCATGAAAGGGAATATACTCTTATGTTTGCCCTCGTTTTTACATACTGCCCTGTTCTTTTGTTCTTTCTGAGGTTCTAATCTTTCTTTACAGTTTTCTTTCCACTCAGAGAGCTTCCTTTAGCCATTCTTTCAGAACAAGTTTGCTCAGAATTCATTCTTTTATTTTGTGTAAAAATCATTTTATTCCTCTGCATTCCTATAGAATACTTTCACCAGATACAGAGTTCAGTTGATAGCTCTCTCTGTTTCAGTACTTGAGAAATGTTGTGCCACTTCACTCTGGAATTCATAGTATTTGGTGAGAAATCTGCTGTCTTAGAGTTACTATTCCCTCTGGGCAATGTACTGTTCCTGAAGTTGCTTCTAAGATATTATTTTGTCCTAAGTTTACAGATATTTATTATTTTTCTTGGTATGAATTTTTTTAGTTTGTTTATTTAGGGTTCATACAGGTTCTTGAATTTGCATCTTAAGGTGTTTTGTTAAACTGGAGAACTTTTCAGGAAGCCTACATTGTTTTCAATCGAAATTCTTTTTCTCTACTGGGACTCTGATGACATGAATTTACATCTTTCTAAAATTATATCAAAGGTCCCTGTGTTTCTGGAATTTTTTAGTCTACTTTTCTGTTGTTCGTACTGAGTAAATTTTATTACTTTAAAAAGTCATCTTCAATGATTCTTCTTAGAAGTCATCTAGTGAGGTTTTTAGACATGTATTTTTCAGTTCTATAGCTTCCATTTGGTACTTTTTTGCTATTTGTAATCTTACTACTGTAGTATTTTTTATTTATTTCAAAGAAATTAAGAATTACCTGTTAGAGCAAGTTTACTTTAAAATCTTTGTCATATATTCTAACATTTGGTTGAATTTGTTACTGGTACTAGTTGCTTATTCTTCTGGTGCAAGTTGTGATTTTTCTTAGTATGATGAGTTATTTTTATTTTATATTGGATATTTTTAAAGACTATTTATTTAAATCTATTTTAGCAGGCATTTTCCCTGATTATATTTACCTTATAGGTTCTTTCGTTGTTTGCAGTTCTGATAACAATTTAGTTTTCTAAACTTTTGTGATAATACTCTGGTCTGGTTTATTTGTTTGGCTCTGTTTAATCTTTTGCTTTGTCTCTGTTGGGGTCATTTGCAAAAATAAAAGCTCTTCCCTGCACCTCACAATATTGCTAGATAGGCAGTGGGAGTGCTGAACCTACAAGAAGTAGAACATTTTTCCTATTCTGTTTATTGTCACATGATAGTAGTTGACTTCTTAACTCTATATCCACAGGTGTTTCTGGAGAAGAGCCTAGTGAGATGCCCTCTGCCTCTGAGTAGAGATCCACAGGATCTCAATGGGTTTCTCATATTAAGCAGAAAGTCTGGTTTAATTTCTGCCACTAACTAAATTGCTCAGAAACATGAAAACTGCCATTTCCACTGATATTTGTACCCTCCTATTGCTGGTTTATATTGGTGTAGGGTTTTTCACTCCATTCAAGACCCACTTGCCCATTTCTATTGTAGATTGTGAGTAAAAGGACAGATTGACACACTAAGTGCCACTGCTAAGGGTTGATTGGCCAACCATTGATGCGAATGTGAGTCACCCTGCTGTTAAGTCTCTGCTAGATTTCTCTCTTTATCATTAAACATTACACACACACACACACACACACACACACACACAAACACAAACACACACACGAATGCACACACACCTACACACACATATAATAAAACCCAGGTAACTCATTTCTTACTACAGTGTCATTCTTCAAGTCATAAGTTTAGATTCTAGCTAGTTTCTCTGTGCACTGTTCAGAGTACTTTTTATCATTTTCTGTTGAACTCTTTCATGGTATTTAGTTGTGCTTAAAGTGGAATTGTAGTGAAAATTGCTTATCATCTTGGCTCAGAACATGAGCTTTTTTCATTTTTAATTATTGTATGTTAATTGTACAAAGGATTTAATTAAAACATTTCCATACATTTGTGTAATGTACTTTGATCACATTCACTCATTTTATTACTTTTCATATCCTGCTCTCTGGAAACTCTTACTGTTCTATATCCTACTGTTTTCCTTTTTAATTTCATGTCCTTCTTACCTTAGATTCTATATATATAAGAGGTCATACGTGATGTTTTTCCTTATAGACTAATTCATTTCATTTAACATGATGATCTCCAGTATCATGTATTTTCCTAACAACAATATAATTTCATTCTTCTTTATAGCTGTGTGAAACTCCATTGAGTAATATACCACATTTTCTTTAGCCATTCATCTATTAATGGATACTAGACTAATTCCATAATTAGAGTATTGTAAATAGTTCTATGATGAACATGGGTATACAGATATCTCTATTGTAAGCTGACATTGACACATTTTGTGTATATACCCACAAGTGGTATGGCTGGATCATATGGAAATTCTATTAATTTTTGAGGAACCTCCATACCAATGTTTCATAGTGGCTATATTAAAAAAGTTTTTATCAGCAATGAGTAAGAGTTTCCTGCCCCTTCCATATTTGCTAGCATTTGTTGTTATTTGTTTTCTTCTCTCAGGAAATAAGAGCAAGAATTGACAAATGGGCTTGCATCAAGTTAAAAAGCTTCCACACAGCAAAACAATCAACAGAATGAAGAGACAGCTTACAGAATGGAAAAAATTTTTTTACAAATATTTATTTATCAGATATTAATATCCAGAGCATATAAAGAACTAAAAAATTAAAGAAGAAAAGTACATGTAATCCAACCAATAATTGGGTAAAAGAACTGAACAGTTTTCAAATGAAGAAATAAAAGTAGTCAAAATATTTTTTAAATGTTCAATCCTTAGATATAAGGAAAATGCACTGAGATTCTACCTCATCTCAGACAGAATAGATATCATCAAGACAGGAAGAAATGTAATCCATTTTTAAAGCTAAAACAATTACTCAAAATGTAAGTCTTTTCTGTATGATGGATATATAAGTCTTCATTTTTGATTATTCTTTTTGCATTCTTGTGTATTTGAGATGCCAAAAATTGCTAAATGTAACATTATTCTAAATAGAAGATAATCTTCCATTGCAATTATAGTCTCTCCTATTTTGGTTTATTCCACTATATTTATTTTGATCAACAAAATATGTATGTGGTCAAGACTCATTAGCCAGAAATGTTTTCAATGTTAGTTTGGGTTGACCTTCTGACAAAGTAGGTTAAAAATGAAGTGAAGAAATTTAATGTAGATTCAGTCATTGTGACTGGGTATGAGCCTCACACAATTGCAAGAGTTATATGCTGATATAAGCTATTCATTTAAGGGCCACTTTAAAAAACAATTCAATAAATGGCTATATTGGGGCATAGTAATTATAAACTTATAAGACAAGTTTTTCAAAAAAAAGTGTACTAATATGAGGCTGAGAACTGTAAGGTTGAGAACTTTCTAGTGACAGTCTCAATTTTGAAGAAAATGAAGATATTATATGGCTCCAACATGTGTTATGATTACTAAGCAAATCATTTATGTAAAAAATTTAATGAATAGTTTAACTGCAAATGTTTCATAAGAAATAAGAGTAATTCCAAGTGAATATTTTATTTTATATAAAATATTCTTTAAGTGCATATTTATATAAATTAGCAGAATGTCACAAATAGAACTTCTACTCTTCTATTTATTTCAGAGATAATATATTTGAGATGACTAAGGATGTTTTTGGGAGATCTTTGCATTTGGAAAATTGCAGATTACCTTAGATTGGATGTAGACCTATGCATAGTTATTTTAGTATCTCAGATACCCCTGCTCCAAAAATACTATAACTGTTAACTGATCACCTAGGTTTATAAAATGCTGACCTCTTGTTTTATTTACCACATAAACTTGAAAGGAAATAAAATTAAAGTTCCTTATGTATTCCATTCCAACCCCCTCTGTCCCTCATTCTCCAAATTATAGGTATCATCATTTCCATACATATCTAATATGATTGCCATAGATACAGATCTCAAATCCTTCTATAGATCATATATCCTTCTATAGTTCTGATCTATTTGAACTTACCATCTTATTTTGTGTTTCTGTTTACCATACTTACATACTTTCCAGCCTTATAGTCAATTAAAAAAATTTTCCCTTCTTTTCTAGTTCAGAAGTTATATCTTATATTTGTTTGATTTTCAATATCTAAAGATATTTAATATTCTATTCTCCTTTGCAATTTTTTAAGATACTTCTACTGTACCTTGTCATCTCTTTGTTCTTGTGTGTGTGTGTTTGTATGTGCGTGTGTGTGGGTGTGCAGGCATGCACACGCATGCATACACGTGCACCAGACCTGGGGATTGAACAGGGCCTGGACACCATCTCTGAGCTTTTCTGCTCAAGGCTAACACTCTACTACTCAAGCCAGAGCTCCACTTGCAGCTTTTTTTGTGGGACAGTTACTTGGAAATAAGAGTCTCATGAGCTTTCCAGCCTGGGCTGGGTTTGAACCATGATCCTCAGATTGCAGCTGCCTGAGTAGCTAAGATTATAGGCCTGAGCCACCAGTGCCTGGCTCTTTGTCCTTTCTAAAAAAAGAGATAAAACTTGTGTTTTACATGATCCCCAACACTATATTTCAAGTCATTAACTCATTAATTCACTCTTTAATTATGTCTAACCTAAAACTAACCTCACTCATTGATTAGTTTATTGATTTGGTTTCATAATTTTATTGTGCTTTCCAAGATTGCTAAGATAGTTCATTTTCATTTCTCCCTGTTCCTATTTAATTTCACTCATTTTATCTATTTCATACTCATCTGTTCTGTGCCTTTGAAGACCCTAGTTATACTAATATGTTAATATTAAAGTTATACAAATATAATAAATTAATTTTTTTCTATTTCTAACTTGCAAATTTTGTCAACTGTCTTTTATTAATGCTTGTTTCTCTATGTGTTTGAGATTTGGGCTCTCAGACTTAGATTCTATGAGAGTTTGTTGTCAGCATCTATCTGAGTTATTTATGTAGCTACTTCTCCCTGTTACAGTTCTGCAATTGCCTCCTCATGACCTACTGGAGTCCTAGGCCTTACATACCTTACTCAAAGACCTGTCTCATGATAATATTGGCATGTCACCAATCCAGTCCCAGGGCCACGAGTAGCTTCCATCAGGTTCCGTTAAAAGATATTCTTACTCTAACATACAGTAATTAAACACCACATCTCTTCCCCAACTTCAACCTGGTTACCGTATGCTGGTCTACTGAAAAGGAAGCCCATAATTTTGTAGTTACTGCTTTGAGTTTTTGCTTTGTTTCTGTTTCCCGGGAAGAATTTTCATTATATTTTGACCTTGCTGTGATTTTAAATTTTAAATCTTTTGATCTTAAAATATTTGATTTGGGGCTGGGAAGGTGGCTCAGTGGCAGAGCGCTTGCCTTGCATGCATGAGGACCTGGGTTCGATTCCTCAGCACCACATAAGCAAAAGGAAAAAAAAGCCAGAAGTGGCGCTGTGGCTCAAGTGGTAGAGCGCTAGCCTTGAGCTGAAGAGCTGAGGGACAGCGCCCAGGCCCAGAGTTCAGGCCCCACGACCGGACCCAAAAAAAAAACCAAAAAACAAAAAAAAACAAAATATTTGATTTACCTTCCTTGTTAATCTATTAGAGACAAAAGAGGAGGTATTTTTCTGGCTTTATGGAGTTCATTGTCTTTATTTTCCCTGGACTTCATTTCTGTATCTATTTATTTTTTTATTATACAAAATTATTTATAAAAAGTACCTCCAATCCTCCTTTGTTTTATTAGTAGCATAAATAAATAAATTAATTAAAAATACAATTATATTTCATCTACAGATTTTGGTGGTTGGTAAGACATCAAGTCTCACTTCAGCTATGTATGTTTCATCATCTGAACAAGATCTTTAGATAAGCATTCTAAAGTGGTTCTGGCTTTGCTGTCATCATTGGTCTAGTCTTGGGCTTTGCCACAAAATGAGGTTAGTTGGCATTCCCATCCATCCTTTCATTCTGAAGATACAAATATAAATGTTTTTACATTATCCTTATAACAATATGAAAGGTAAAAAGATCATTCCACAAACATTTGTCAGGTACAATGATAGACATATTGTACTTATATAGATGAATGAGTCTTGCTTTTGATGAAGCCTATGTTTAGGAAGAAGGTATAGTGTCTCAAATGTTACAATAAAGCTACAGTATTGTCAATGTATTAAGGGTGGGATACCTACAAATCAGAAAAAATACCCTTAAGTAAAAGCTACAAAAACTAAACCTTGAAGGTGAAGTAGATTTTTCCCCCAAGGTAGATACAGAGGTAGAAGTGATGCCTGGAAAAGAGAAAAATTGTCCAGGTGGAGTAGAAGCTACTGGGTGTTAGTAGCTGAAGAAGAGGCATAAAGAGGCCTAAGGGAAGGAAGGAGAAATACAATTGAAGTAATGGTAAAGGATTCAATCATGAAGGGCTTTGAGAACTCTAGACAGTGTCCCTAAGCTTAAAGATAACACTCCACCACTTGAGCCACTGCTCTGCTACAGATTTTTCTGTGGTTAATTAGAGATAAAAGTCTCACTGATATTCCTGCCTGGGCTGGCTTCAAACTGTAAAACTCAGATATCAGTTTCCTAAGGATAGGATTACAAATGTGAACCATTGCTGAATTCTGTTCTCCAGTGCCAGCATTTTCCTAGACAGAATAGGGGGTCATTAAGAAATTTCAAGCAGAGCAATGTCATGATTAGATTTCAATTTTTAGGACTATTACTCCAATTGCAATAACTTGAAGCCAGATAGAAGTGAGGATATGTGTATTGGCAGCAGCCTGAGTGGCTGGAAAATGGCATGATTGGGAGAGATTCTTATGAGGTAGCTATGACTGAGTTTAGTGGTGATAAGGCTTAGGGGGTCTGAGCTAAGGTGGAAATTTAGGGTGACTCATATCTGTGTGGATTTTGTAGCTAGGTGGACAGTGTATTGTTGCTAGAAATAAAAAAGGAGCATATTTGTAGAAAGGACATAGACTAGAGTTTGGGCATGTTAAATTCAAGGTGTTTATGGATCTTTCTGGCAGAGATATGCAATAAGAAGTGTAAGTGAAGGTCTGAAATGCACAAGAGAGTTATCAGAAGCATAATTTGAAAGTAATCATTAGCATCAGTGGTCAAAGCCTTAAAAGTGTGGATTGGATCTCCAAAGTAGAACATAAAAAGAGACAGGAAGAGAATGTGTTTTATAATATTGGTTCTTTGAATACATACAAGCTGTTAAATCACCTCAGTGGTAGAGGTGATTTGGCTGTTTTCCAAGTTGCATCCTTCTTACAAATTCAAGATCCAAGATTCCAAGGATTACTGATAAAAATCAAGTGAAAAGACCCAGAATCAAGAAGAGAAGACTTGAAAAAGTCTTCCCATCTCTCTTGGAGCATAGTGGATTCCACTGTTATTGAGTCTCTATTTACAGATTGTACTAGGCCCCTCTCTCATTCAGAATACTACATGAGGCAACATATTTGGCACAAATCAAGGGAACGTGTAACACAATATTCTTACCTGTTCCCCAAAAAACTTTTCCACAGCATGGAAGAAGTATAGATAATAGTAATCAATGTGTTTTAAGTGCACAAAACAAACCTGATAGAAGGAAATACTGCTAGTTGTAGAAAAAATATTCAAGTTAGACATAAAGGAACTTTCCAAGAGCGTCTTGTCTAAGTGCAGGGATACTTTACTGAAAGAATCAGGGAATGTCCTTCCTTAAATATTTTTTTTTTGTCGGTCGTGGAGTTTGAACTCTGAGCCTGTGCATTGTCCCTCAGCTCTTCAGCTCAAGGCTAGCACTCTACCACTTGAGCCACAGTGCCACTTCCAGTTTTCTGAGTGGTTTATTGGAGATAAGAGTCTCATGGACTTTTCCTGTCTGGGCTGGCTTTGAACAGAGATCCTCAGATCTCAGCCTCCTGAACAGCTAGGATTACAGGCGTGAGCCACCGGCCCTCAAATACTTTTAAGAATATAATGAACATTCATTTCACTGGGAAAAAAACCTTTAAAATAATTTGGTAAAAACATAAAAATTTTAGTAACCCTTACATAGCTCTCAGGAGAAAATAAGAAATTTCAAAAGGGCTTGTTGTTGCATAGTTGATCATTATCACTTTCCTGTTGAACCTTCACATCTTACATCCCTCCATCTACAAACTTACATAATTTTACTCCTAGCAAAGATTCATGTTCATTTCCCTGAATTGCCTCCCTCCTGCATTATACCTCTTTTACATCTGATTTATGTTTCAAGTCTCATCTTATATGCCATTTCAGCAAACTTTCCTGGCCTTCTAAGTCATAATTGTCCCTCTTAATTTACATATGTACCATTCAAATATTATTTCTAAGAGCCTATTATGTATCAAACACTGCAGAATTTTGGAAAAAGTACCCACTCCAGTAAAATACATTGGGGGAAAAGAGACTGTCAATTAACAATACTAATTAGTACAAAAAATGAATTTGTAGGATAAAGAACAGGCTAAACATGGTGACACGCACTGTAATCCTAGCACTTGAGAAGCTGAGAAAGGAAGGTCAAAAGTTTAAGCTATCCTGGGGCTTCATAGCAAGCCAAGAATTTATCAAAAAGAAAGACCAAAGCAATTTATTCCTGGTTCATGAAAGTAGGCGTGAGTGGTCCTGGCCAATAGGCATCACAGTTTCTAGCAGTTGTGCAAGAGCCCAGATCAACAGTAGCTCTTCTATCTCCAGTCCATGTCTTACAAAGACACTGTAGTTAAAACCAGTTTAATAGACTTCTATGATTATGACATTTATCTATGTACCTCCTTATTGTCTAATATATTATCCACTAGCCACATGCAGCTACTGAACTGAACAATTAAATTGTGGCTGGTACAACTGGGGATTTGAATCATATATTTTAATTAATAAAAATTAAGATGGCTGTCTGTGGCTAGTGAATGGCTACCCTATTGGGTAAGATAGCTTTGTGGCCAATCCAGCCAGTGGAATAGGAGGAAAGTGGAATTTTGTGGTCTGGGATCTCTCTTAAGCAAAATAAGGCCAGAGTTGCTCTTATGGCTCCAGCTAACACTCCATTGTTTTACTGCATAAGTTGACTCAATTATAAGATGCAGCCAAAAGGAAGAAAATGCTGCCAATTGAACTTCTATAATGCTGTTTCAAAATCATATAAAGCTTTTGTTTTATATATACTAAAGTACCTCTTGAGATATACTAAGTACACATATGTGTAAAGGAAAATATAAATAAGATACATGGAGTCTCACTCTTTGAAAGTGCTTTTCAACTCAGAACTATCAATGTCTGTAGTTTTTCCACAGAAGACCTTTCTCTACACTCCCCAAGAGCAGCAGCATTGTGAAATTTCTGAAAAGAATGCTCTATGCTGCATCCAGGATTCTCTTCTAACCTGGCTCATAACTACTTGGCAAGTTTGGATTCTGGTGTTTTATCATTGGACCAAATTAATAGCACCATTTTTTTCCACTGAAACCAATGTTGCTAGAAGTTGAGCCATTTATAGTCAACAAATGCTGACTGTCTTAACAATGGTCCTGCTTGACATATGAATTGGTCACATCAGCTTCTTGTGCCTTTGAAATTTCCTTTGTCCTGAAGGATTTGGCAATTTCTGTGCTTCCAATTGCATTGTTTGACATGAGATAAGGCAATCCTTTTGCTTATATGTCAGAAGTAAAATATAACATAGCTTCTTCTATTTGTAGGTATCTTCCTTTCTTAGGTCTTATAAAACATTTTGCTGTTGTTTTGCAAGAAAATATAAAATTGCTTCTATTCTGCCAGTGATGAACATTTGCTTCACTAATATCAAATTTATGCCCCATTTCTCTGTTTACATGCCTTTCTGTGTACATGATATCTTTTCATTTCAATGCTAAATCATAGTATAATCTTCGTAAAGACATTTTAAACAAAAATTCAATTTAGCATGTCTAGCACCAGCAATGCACAGATCTCAATTGAAATTATGGCAATATAAATAACTATGACCAACTTGGCATATGCAAGGGCAATCACAACCATTTTATGATGGCATCTAGCCTAGAGCGATGGTGAGAAGCCATTGATTAGGGGGCAGGAATCGATGCCAGAGCAAACCAAGCCAAAGCCAAGCCAATTACAGCTGAGCTAAGAGGATTCAGGACTCTGGAAAAAGAGACAACCCCACCAATGTGCTGAGAAAAGCAGACTGAGAGCCCACGATAGCTTTAAGCAAGAGGGAGAGAGGGAGGAAAGGGAGGAGAGCTGTTTCCTGAAGACTTTTCAGCTTTGTGCAATGAAAAATACATACAGATACAGTATGCACATGCACATACATACATGTTTGTGTGTCTGAATCAGCAAAGTCTCACTTGAGCTAGTTCCACTGGGTTTCTGCATTCGCTAACAAAGGCTCAAATCCTCGTCTTTTAAGATCTGCTTCAGTTCAAGTGTTGACCTTGAGAAAAAAGAAAAGTCCAAAGAAGCTCATCTGAACCACAAAGGCAACTGCACTGTTTGGGTCAGTTTGGGGGATTCTGACTAAAGAAGAAACATGAATTTCATGCTGCTTAATATGAAGTGACACTCAAGCACATACCCTCTATAGGATTTCACCCGTGACTAACAAGTCTTTTAATCATGGCAAGAAGACACGGAGATTTCACAAACATGCTTTCGCAGTACCCACATTTGGTGTTCCTGACCCTGTTTTCTTGCCAGATTGTGAGAAGCACCTGCTCCTTTTCAAGCGCTTGTCAGATCAATATTTAATCAATTGCCTTTTGATATTTGGTAGCGCTGAATAAATGGGATGCCAATATTTCTACACAGAGCCGTTCCTGTGGTGTACCTCATTGCGTTTCTGTGAAAGCCTTCAGGAACCTCTGAACACTAAGCGGCTCATCCTCTGAGTTCTGTAGCCGCCTGCTCTGCTGCAGAGGGGCTCTGTGGCTCCGGGAAATGTGGGAGGCTTGTGCTTGGGCCACTCTTATTAAAGTGACGTCCAAACCGAGTCATGAAAGCAGGAGAGCAGAGCCGCATTCGGGACACTGGGGGGGCTTTGCCAGGTGAGGGCTATTTAATAGACCAGCCACATTAAAGAAAGGCAATGATGTAGTGAAAGGAGCCTAATGAGCAGAAGTGAGGCTACCGTATCTAAAGAGAAAAATAATGAGCTGCGAAATATCCCCCAAGGCGAGATTGCCAGTCTTCTGCAAGGAGGTCTCAGCCTATAGGTTAAAAAAAGGGGGGAGGGGGGCTCCTGTGGTCTGGTATCCTTACATGGTAAACAGAAGTTCTGTATGTAATTAGGGGCTGAGCTGAATATGAGATTTGAAAACCAAAAAATTATATTGCCAGCTCTTTGGAGAGTTCCACACCCCCAAATCCCAGCTTTAATTCCCAAAGGAAATGGAACATATTCAACCTGTGAATAGAAACGAGAAATATCATCTCATCAAAAAAAAATAAGGTTCTCAGTGTCTGTGCAGCCAATGGACATCTGGATGTTAGTTTCAGAAATCTCAGGGATGGGCACTACAGAATCTTTGTAAAGCTGTCTTCAGGGGCTATGCCATGAGGCTGCCTTCAGGGCAAAACACCTCCTAATGAGACCCTCTTGGTCTTTCAGTAATGATCCCTCCTAGAACGATCCAAGCTGGGCATGCTTTACCCGTGATTCTATTCCTTTTAGATTTGTGAAGAATGCTGGGCCATATTTTGGTACATCTGGATAGGAAATTAACCACCAGGTATTATTACTACATTGCTAATGTGAAACAAAAGAAATGTGTGATTTACTTCCTATTCTTAAGAAATGCACAAACCTGTACCATGTAGACAAGGAATATTTACAGAGCAACTTTTCAAGTTTACATAGTGGACCAGAGGATGTTCCTATGTTTCCCAGGTGATAAAAGAGAGCAGGACAATGAAATACACTAACAGAACTGCAAAAGTAATATAGCTTTATGATATTGATTCTTGTCATTTAGAAAGTACTTTCTTTTTCAATTTTAAACCACTGCTTATAGCAGTCCAATGGTGCAGGCAGGTTTTTAGCTCCTCGTCTTATACAAGAGCAACTGCAGCCCAGAAGGATCAAGTTAGGCTAGGGCACAAAATCAGCAGAATCTTCACGTAGGAAGCACTTCAAGGACCATATTTAAATTGAGAAGAAATTCAAATTTCTGGTATAAACAAATAGCATTACAAACTGGTTGGGATAGGCACTGTATTCATAAAAGTTTTGCATTTATGAATGATGCACTCAAGCATTTCAAAATATAAAAATATTTTCAAGAAGAAAAGTCCAAAAAGATGGCTAATCTACAGAGCCACTCATTGCCAGATGTTAATATTTATAGCACTAAAACTGCAGTGAAACAATGCACACCAAAACTTAGCTTGATAAAACAATAGTTTTTACATTTTTATTCACATTTTAATTGTACATATTAATAAGGTCCAGTATGATAATTCCATGTACACATTCTGTATACACTGATCAAATCCACTCTCTTTCTCCAATCATTCTGCCTCCTTCCTAACCTCAAATAGTCACTATTTTATAATCAAGTCAACTTATAAAACATTATTAAATAACATGTGGTACTTGTCTTTCTGTGTCTGAGTTGTTTCACTTACTATAATAATCTCCATTTCCAGCCATTTTTCTGTAAATGACACAATCTCATTCATCTTTTTTCTCCTCTTTCTTTCTTTCTTTTTTATTGTGAAAATACCATACAGAGGGTTAACAATTACATGGGCAAGATAATGAGTACATTTCTTATCATACATTGTTGCCTCCTCCTTTGTTTCCCCTTCCCATTCCCCCCAAAGTTGTAAAGTTCGTTTTTCAACATAACAACTTGTATATCTCATTGTTGCAATGGGTCCACCTGTATAGGGATACAGGTTTTTTCCCTTCCGCTCCACAAATTATATCAACATCAAATACAGTAAAAGCAGGGTTATACTGTGGGGGAGGGACATACAAAGCAACAAAGAAATCATCTTATAAATATCTTAGAAACAATAACAGGAAAGAAAAAACATTTGAACTTGGAAAAAATTATAATAAGTGAAGTAAGCCAAGCCCAAAGAAACATAGGTACCATGGTTTCCCTTATTTGCAATATCTAGTATGAGTCAAGTAGAAAAGGTCAGATAAGGTGATGTTAGGAAAATGAACCTTAAGATATGTATTTAAATGTTTTTTTCTTTCTTTCATGCATTTGTTTCTAACGCATTTAAAAGATTATTTCTTTGTTGCTTTGTATGTCCCTCCCCCACAGTATAACCCCTGCTTTCACTGTATTTGATGTCGGTATAATTTGTGGAGGGGAAGGGGAAAACAAGTCATTTAAATAAGGATACAGGTGGACCCGTTGCAACAATGAGAAGTACAAGTTGTCATGTTGAAAATGAACTTTACAACTTTGGGGGGGAGGATTGAGTGGGGGGGGCGGGGGGAGGCTGGGAAGGAATGTGAAGGGTAAACAAAGGAGGAGGCTACAATGCTTGATAGGAAATGTACTCATTATCTTGCCCATGTAATTGTAACCCCTCTGTACAGTATGTTCACAATAAAAAAAAGAAAAAAAAACATTTGAATACTTACCTTGGGGTTCATTCCACCTAACATCAACTTATGGCTAAATAATACTCCATTGTACATATGTGCTACATTTACTTATCTGTCCATGAATTAATGGCATCTAGGTTGATTGTATATCTTTGACTATTACTGATAGTGCTGTAATAAATATGAATGTGCAGGTATCTCTTTAATATCCTGTTTTTATTTCCCTTAATATATACCCAGAAACGAAATTTCTGGGGTCATATGGTAGTTTTTAGAAACATCCATACTGTTCTCTATAATGGTTGTATTTATTTATATTTCTACTAAAACTGCATGTGATTTTTCCTTTTTCTCCACATTACTGCAGGCATTTTTTTGTCAGTCATGGGGGGGGCTTGAAAATTTCTATGGCATTTCTTATTTTTCATTTTTTTATAATAGCCATTCTAACGAGTGAGGTGATATGTCATTGTGATCTGTTTGCATTTCCCTGTTATTAACTTTCTTTCATATATTTATTGACCATTTGTATTTCATTTGCAAACAGTGTATTCAAATCATTTTACTGTTCTTTAATTGTTTTACTTGTTTTTGTCAAGTCTGGTTGGCTCTTTATATATTATGAGATTTAACCTTCTATCAGATATGTGGCAAAACATTTGTCCTCCTCAATAGGTTGCCTCTTCTCTTAGTTATTTCCTATGCTGTGAGAAGTTTTGACAGCTTTTACTTTTGCTTGATGTACTTTAGATTCATATCCAAAAACATCACTACCTATGTGGATGTCTTGAAAAGATTCTCCTATGTTTTGTTCTAGTCATTTTGTAGTTTCAGCTTTTACATAAAGTCTTTGATCTGTTTTAAATTAATTTTTATACAAGGTGAGAGGTAGGTGTTGAGTTTGTCTTCTACCTGTGACTATTTTGAGGCAAGGTAGAACAGGGAAAATGAGGGAAATGACTCCTCTTGACACAAAACAACGTTTAAGAGAGAAAATTTATCTTAGAGATGACACCTGTCTTGGTAGGAGCATGTTGTAGAATCCATCCTTTTCTTGAAGATGTTCAGACAAGAGTAACGTAAGCTTAGTGAGCAGGCCAATCTTGAAATCTCTGGCCTCAACTGATAAAACAGTGTAACAACAATGATGGAATGTACCAAGTGTCATAACAAAAGGAGTACTTAAGCTAAAATGGATTTGAGCTGAAGTCTAGCTTACTTTTTTTCTTTACCATAAACTTATATGGTGTTATAGCATTCATTGTACCAGTTATCAGATGTACCTGCATTCCTTGCTGGGTTGGGTACTATCTCTGTCTTTCTCTCACTTTGCTGTACTAATAAAATTTCTTAGACTCTATTTCATGTGTCCTCAAGATTATTTTTAGGCCACCAGAAACTCACTACTCAAGGGATAAGCAGAGGCCTTCTCCTTTTTGAAGACCTCCTTATTGGTCACAGATCCAGTAATAGTTTCACATCACCATTTATTTACGAGACTGCTTTCTCAATGTATTTTTATTGGCACTTTTGTCAAAAATCAGTTAATTATAGACTTGTGGGTTTATTTCTGTGGTCTCTATTCTCTGCCATTGGTCTTTCACTCTCTTTTTATGTCAATATTCTACTGCTTTGATTACTATAGCACTATAGTATGCCTTCAAATCAGGTATTGTTATGTCTACAGTTTTGTGCATTTTGTTCAACACTACTTTGGCTATTTGAGTATTTTGTGCATCCACATGAATTTATTGTCTTTCATTTTATCTGAGTGTGGCTCTGGCTTAGTTTCTCTCATGAGAATGCAATCAGATTGTGGTTGGATCTGGAATGTCTGGAGTCCCTTTTGTCATAAAATTTCAGGACTTTTCCATGTTGTCTTGTCATGTGGGCTAGCTCTAGCTCAAGGTTTTTTTTACAACATAAAAGTTCAGGGCTGCGGGGCGCTGGTGGCTCACGCCTGTAATCCTAGCTACTCAGGAGGCTGAGATCTGAGGATGGTGGTTCAAAGCCAGTCCGGGCAGGAAAGACCGTGAGACTCCTATCTCCAATAAACCACCAGAAAACCGGAAGTGGCGCTGTGGCTCAAGTGGTAGAGCGCTCGCCTTGAGCTGAAGAGCTGAGGGACAGCACCCAAGCCCAGAGTTCAAGCCCCACGACTGACAAAAAAAAAAAAAAAGTTCAGGGCTCCAGCTTAAGTATTCCAAGAATAAGGCTGACATAGTCACATGGTACCATTACAGTGGAGTCACAATGGGAGCAGAGCAGACAGAGATACCACCCTTCTACCAGAAAAGAGTATAAGTCATATTATTGATAAGCATGTAAGAGGGAGATACTATCACAACCATCTTTGGAAAAGAAAATTAATGAAGCATATTTTGAACCAAGGAATATGATTAATCTAATTTTGTGCCTCTTACAGTCCAATATAAGGAAAAGTATGGCCAATTAACTTTTCTTTAATGAAACTTAATTTTAGAAAAACAAGATTTGGGCTTTAGGGGATTTTCATTCCACAGGAAAGTTTATAAGGCAGTAATACAAGTCAAAGAGAAAATATAAGTACATCTTATTTCATTGGTTACTATAATAAAAATAGACTTTATAGAGTGTTAGCATTAGAAACCTAAAGGACATTTTACAGTTTCACTTGTTTTTATCACTTTGTATGACTTTTTATTTTGAAGTTGGCTGTTGTATGATAAGCATAAATGTACCTAAAGCCATTTTTACCCATATGCAATGCAAAAGCACCACTTTTCTTGTCTTTTTTGAAGTTCTATTTTTTAAAAATATAAAATTATGTGACATTTAAAAGGGAATAGAAGCATCCATACAATCACAACTCCTGGGCTCTGTGAACTTCTCTAATCCTTATAACTAATACTGCTGGAGAAGTAACTGGTTTGTCTGAGCATGATTTAGAATTTTACATACTCTTCTACTTTAAGAATGATATCAACCAAAGAGAATGAATACATAATCTTGATTTCTGAGAGACATTGCTCCAAGATATTGCACTCAACCCATGCCTATGTGTAACCTTGAAAATGGATGAACATTTTATTTTCTCTTCCAGAGGCATGGCTTTTATTATTTTGGTATCAGAAGGACATTTTGGATACCATCTCTTTACATTGAATAGCTATGTGTATCAGATGGCTTGAATTCCCCTGCTCATAACCTCATATCTGTTCAAGAGGTGATGGATGGGTCATGCTTAGTCTCTATAATGTTGACCACAATTTCCCCAACACATTCTCTCTTCTTTGCAAAGGCATAGTCACAATGTAGGAAAATAAGAATGATGTAATTATAAACACAAGTCTGAATCCATCTAATTTATGTATTTTATCTTTATTATAATTATTAACACATAAATTATGCAAATTAATGAGGTTCACTGTGACCTTTCCAAACACATCTGTATTTTATATTGATTACCTCCTTTCTCCATCTTCTCTTCTCTCTTATTCTTCCCTCCCCCACAATTTATATATCTTAAATTGCTTTCAAATGTTAGTGTTTAACCATTATTTTTAAACTATTTACTTGAAGAACATCTCATTGATTATGACATCCTAGAATGTCCTGGGCATCTTTGCTAAGAATTGCTAGGATTTGTGTCTAACCTAAACTCATATGGTTAACTAATAACAGTATTGGTGTTTAAATTCTGACTTTGGACTCATCTTGTGTTTTCTCAGCTACACTTTAGAATCATAAAAACTATCAACAGAAATTTCAATTTTTTAATAAAGCTAGGGACCTAAGGTAGGTGTAAAATAACATTTTGCAAAGGAAGTAAAGTTAGCAACTTATGCTATGTTATTTACACATTTAATTACTTATTTAATCCTGAAAGGATTAGAGGAGAAACATATGGTGCTGAAGAGGCTCTGTTTTCATGCCAAGTTAGACATTGTGATCTCTATCTTCCCACACACAGTTCTGTAACAGTGCCACTCCATGCTCCCCATCCTATTCCCAAGAATACTAGTGATGAGCTTTCATAGGACGAAGCAGAAATACCGGATCATTGGTCTTGCAAAATGAGGACTGTTACAATCAGTTGGAGTGCATTCTCATAGCAAGGTTGTTTGAGCTGTAGAGTGCCATAGAGTTTAGTGCTGTAATTGCTCCAATTCTCAGTGGGTGAGGTACTTTATAGGGAAAGAGGAATGTCAGAATCCTCCACTCTTTTCCACCATGTTGTATCTAGAAGGTCATGCTATACTCTTTACTTCAGACGCTTACATCCTGCTGTTCAGTGGTCTTCACTTCTTTCTTTATGGGAAATTTCTGCTAGGGGGCTCTCTTTCCTTCCATAAAATTTTGTATTTACTAGATACTATGTAGCTGGTATCATACACATTTATGTTGATTGAACATACACATGCACACACACATAAACCAGTCTGACACACAAACACAGATACAGAAACACACACATATATGTTTTAGGTGTGTGTGTGTGTGTGTGTGTGTGTGTGTAGATAGGGAAAACTAAAACTAAAATACTTTCAGATATATATATATATATATATATATATATATATATATATATATATATGGCAAACGTAGTTCCTAATAAAAAGTGGAAGCATTGTATCCAGGTGTATGTGAGTGTGAAATAAATACACTTACCTTAGGCATCCAAGTCCCAGCAAAGCTTTAGGAAGATCCTTGGAAAGGATCTAAGGAAGAGAGATCCGCCGGTGCTAGGAAAGTTGCTGAAATAGCTTCTTATATGGGCTTGAGCCCATCAAAATTGCTGAACAAAAATGTGGCATATTTACCCCCTGTGTGTTGTTGCTGTCATTACTTGTTGTCATATTTTTCTTTTTCTTCATTGTATGAGATCTGAAGTGTTTAAGAAGTCCCAGATGCCCCAGTCCTTATTTTCAGTCCTTATTCTTCAGAATTGATCTGAGTGTTCAATTTGTCTTTCTGAACCTTAATCTTTCATGTTTCCTGAAGTTTAAGACTAGATGGTCCCTAAAAAGTCCTGGTACTCTAGAGTTGTAGTTCCATGAGCAGATGAAATTTTCAAAGTGATCCTAGTAGCTGTAAATGTTCAGTAAAATTTCCTCCAATAAAGCTTCCTGTGAACTCCACCAGAGTTGTTATTGGTAAATTGGAAAATTGACTCACATGCAACATCCACTGAACTCTGAGTCTCTAATGGGGATCCTTGAAGAATCCTAGAACTTGGACCCATTGATTGCATGCTCCTTTATAAGGATCAATAGATAAAGGCTGAGAGTGTTGGGCTTCTACTACAAAAATTACAGATTCTAGAAACAAGTTCTGGAATGCAATCATAAGAAAAATAGCTGTTGTGAATCTTTTGCAGAGTTAATAGACTGAGTCAATACCTTCTTGGCACAGGTTTTGTTGAAATTGTCAACATGGCAAGAGTAATATAGTGAGTTGCAGAGGAGAGACCTATTTTACTTCCTTTTGGATCCCAAGACTCCAGAGGACTCTGGCTCAGTTCCCATTTAGTGCAGAGATTCTAATAGGTAAAGGTCAACATGTGTAAAGGAAGGGGAAAGGGCTGGTAGTCTACTCTGTGTTTATATGGCTTCCAATCCCTTGGTGACAACCTAGGAAATGGCTCTTTCTTCAGGAATTCTGGGCTTATACATAAAAAAGGACTTGCTGGTCTCACTGAAGAATATATCCTCTCAATTAACATCAATTCCATCTAAGTTCTCCAGATCCAACCACAAAAGCTTATACGTTTTCAAGTTTTCTCCATTCTCTGTCTGATCAGTTCTCATTTATTCACCAATATGCTGTACAATGTCATATTCTCCTAAATTTCCTAATTAAATAGACCACTCCTTTCTTCTTTTCTCCTTTTCCTCTTTTCTCCTCTCCTCCGCTATGCTCCCCTTCCTGCCCTTTTCTTTCTATCCCTTCTCCTCCTTTCCTCTCACTTTCTCTCTTCCCCTCCCTTCTCCTCACTTCACTTCGCTTATCTTACCCCTCTTCTCCCAATCTTCTCTTCTCTCTTCTTCCAGAGCCCCAGAATCTTACTATGTAGCTACTCATTTGTTCCAAGGCAGTTTACATTATATTGCAATTATTTCCTTTCATCAGAAAGTGTTCTATTTCTAAATCTCCAAAATCAAAGCAAAATAAGACACAGGCTTAAATAAAATGAGAACTCACTGAGAAATGTCACCATTATTCAGTTACAGCTTGACTTGAGTTGGCTTCTCAGAAGTATCTCTAAATCTGGCTAGGTAAGCTCTACTCTCAGCTTTCCTGTGTATTCTAGATTTGTGTGTTGGTCTTTAGGAACCTCAGACTTAAGTCACCTCAGAAATCCTTCCAATAAGAGAACAAAACTCTATTAATTTTTTAATTTTTTTGTTGTCAAGGCGATGTACAGAGGGGTTTCAGTTACATAAGTAAGGTAATGAGTACATTTCTTGCCAACCTTATTACCCCTTCCCTCAACTTTCTCCTACTTTCCCTCCCCCCAACAACCTCCAAGTTGTACAGATCATTTCCAACATATTGTTTTGTGTACATCGCTGTTACATTAGTTCCCCCTTGTCTTTTGTCTCACCATTCTGTTGTTCCCCTTCCCTTCCCTAATTCAGATAAACATATATACAATAGCAGAGTACCAAAATCAAATATAGTAACAACAGAGTATATACCAAAAAAATCACATAGTACATTAAAAACAACATCAACAAAGAAAAACTTCCTGTGTGTCCTGAAAGTAGACACAAGAATTCTTGATCCTGACTGGCCTGGCTTACATCATGTGCCTAACCAATCATTCTGAGCTGGAGGATATATAGCTCTAATGAGCTCAAAAGATGCCATGTGCCCCACCCATGAAGTCCAAAAGTGAAACTAAATTGCCAGAGTCTTGTGGACTGGGAGAAGAGAGGAATACTACTTACTACAAATAAAGTGAATGCTAAGCCGGGCGCTGGTGGCTCACGCCTGTAATCCTAGCTACTCAGGAGGCTGAGATCTGAGGATCGCGGTTCAAAGCCAGCCCGGGCAGGAGAGACTGTGAGACTCCTATCTCCAATAAACCACCAGAAAACCGGAAGTGGTGCTGTAGCTCAAGTGGTAGAGCGCTCGCCTTGAGCTGAAGAGCTGAGGGACAGTGCCCAGGTCCAGAGTTCAAGCCCCACGACCGACAAAAAAAAAAATAAAGTGAATGCTGAAATTAAGAAAAATGTAAAACAAAAGCAGATATGTCCAGTCCAGAACTGTGAGTGCTATAGAACATAGCCTTGTTTCTGGCGCACAGTAGGCATGTAATAAAGAATTCGGTTTATGAGTCAGGAAAAGAATGAATACAACCTGTTCCCAACTCCTTCTTTCCTCCTCCTCCTCATCCATTAACTACTCATGGTTACTGGAAGCCATGACCTGCCAAGGACTGAAGCTGAAACAATGGACATCACTCTATACTTTTCTCCCTCCACTAACATGATTTTTATGGGTCATGATTAAAATGGTTCAATTCAGAAGCCACTGAAATGATTTCTTGCTAATATTCTTGAAGGATTTTCCACAGTGATTAGATTATTGCTAATCTAATAAGACATCATATTAATGATGTTATTAATAATGTTATATGATTTTTCCCAGCAATCACACTCAGTGGAGGAAAATTTTTGAAAAGTTTAGTTCTGAGAAAATTTAACTGACCAGATATAGACATAGTTGTGTTACTCTGCAGCCACCTTATAGCACACTCATGGAAACAAGTGAGCAAATAAATATAAGCATTCTATTCCAATAGAATTACATATTTTATTTCCTTTTTATGCTCATCAGTATTTTTACTTATCTACAATGAGTATTCATAAATTCATACCGTGAATATTTTTAGAGAAGGGGTGGACTTATGGAACATTCTATTCTCTTCTACTCAATTATCACTGTAGGGAAGATACCCTCCAGACTAGGTGAGCTGCATTCAGGGGCTCTTTGATGTGACTCTGAAGGATTATTCCTAGACCCAGGCAGGCCCCTGACAGAAAACAAGTAAAAATGAAAGCCAGCATGCTATATTTTGGACTATTTACAAGGTATAATTATAATTATACTTATGCATTGTTAAGTAAAATATATCCTTCTTCTTTTTTTTTTGTTGGTCGTGGGGCTTGAACTCTGGGCCTGGGCACTGTCCCTCAGCTCTTCAGCTCAAGGCGAACACTCTACCACTTGAGCTACAGCACCACTTCCAGTTTTCTGGTGGTTTATTGGAGATAGGAGTCTCACGGTCTCTCCAGCCCGGGCTGGCTTTGAACTGTGATCCTCAGATCTCAGCCTCCTGAGTAGTTAGGATTACAGGTGTGAGCCACCAGCGCCCGGCTAATATATCCATCTGAGAGTTTAGCTTTGAGTTTTAGGATTATTGGATTTTTTCAGAGTTTGGCATGGAGGATGGGCCTTTTTCCCTAGTTCTACTCTCCTCTTTCCACCCCTGGCTCCAACTTATAATGCCAGATGCCATATATGTATACATGAGAACGCTACTTGCCCAAGATGCACCATTGTACTTTGGTAGTAGACACTGCTTGACCACCTCTTAGGAACAGGAGTTTCTATGAGCTGTATTCCCTTGCTTCTCTGAAGTCCTTACCCCATAAGGAAGATAAACCTCTTTGGAAGTGTAGAGAGTGAACCTCTAGCATGAGATTAAGAACAAGGGTAACTCTTATTTAGAGCTAGCAGAAGAACTGCTAACAACTGAAGGTACTGAGTTATACCTAAGATGAAGTGGTCCTTGCCATTGTGACTGCTGCTCCAGGGATGTTCCTTTTCAACACACACACACACACACACACACACACACACACACACACACACACACACACACATTGTGGTTTAGGTCTTAGAAACAATCTATGATAAAAAAAGACCTGTCCTCAGATGGCTAACTATGGAAGCTCCTTATGAGGAAGCCATATCAACATGTGAGCTGTGATCTAGAATCCTGGGTTCTTAAGAGTCCTGCTAAGTGGACAGCCTGCAGTGACTAGATAATATCAATACAGCCTTCAAATTTATAGATATTGTTGCTGCTCTATCCATACTCTCTCAGCACTAGCTATCATAGCCCTTGCCAACATTACTTTGGGAGCACCCCAAAATATTCCCCCTGAAGGATTCTGTTTGTTAGATCATGTGCAAGGTTGATGACTCTCGGGACAGAGTGATGGATAAAGAATAACCAAGCTTCCTCTGTTGTAAGCATCCTGAGGCCTAAGTTCTTCACCTTCTCTCAGAGATGTCCAGTGGCACTGGGTCTGGGTTGCTCACAATGATAGCTTGAAGGTTTAGATTGCCTGTCACATGATAGATACCACTTCCCTACTTGTGTTTCCTAGGATAGTCTCCCTTGGATGTTTCTCTAATGATTTCCATGCACTCAAATCCTTCTCTTTTTTTTTTAGATTTTTTTTTATTGTGAAAATACTGTACAGAGGGGTTACAATTACATGGGCAAGGTAATGAGTACATTTCTCATCAAGCATTGTAGCCTCCTCCTTTGTTTCCCCTTCCCATCCCATCCCCCCCCAACCCTCCCCCGCCCACCAAAGTTGTAAATCCCTTTTTCAGCAGCGTTTCAGGTATACAACTGAAGACACTTATCCATTTCCAGTTCTAGAAATATTGTTAATATTGTATTTTTAGTTGTTTTTTTTAATGATTCTGCAGTTTGAACTCATGCTTACTAGGCCAGGTGCTCTACCTTTGAGCTGCATCTCCAGCCCAGGTTCCCAGAATCTTGGTTACTTGTGGCATATCAGGTACTTCTCTCTGCACTTGTCTATTACTATCTTAGCTTTACAGATGAGGAAACCAAGATATATAAAACTTACAACTAGAAGGCAGCAGAAACAGGATTTGAACCATACAATCAGACTCCCAAAGCCAAATAATTGATAACTGAGCTCTCATGGTATTATTTGTTACCTTATTATCTACACCTAACCTAGGCTTAGATTCAAGCAGAAAAGCAGTTCAGAGAGTTTTTAGATTTGAGATACTAATCTATCATTTTCCAATTTTCTGGCCTTTCATGCTCTTTGTAATCCAATGGGTATATATATATGAATTCTATGCTTCCATCAGAAAGAATGACACCGCCCCATTTGTAAGGAAATGGAAAGACTTGGAAAAAAATCATATAAGTGAAGTAAGTCAGACCCAAAGGTCCCATGGTATCCCTTATTTGCAATAATTAATATAAATCTAATATAAATCCAGGATAATCTTAACAGATGAGCAGAATAGCTCAATAGCTACATACATATGACCATATAAGATGATGCTAAGCCAAATGGACACAAGAGGTTTTCCTTTGTTGTTGTTTTTAATGTACTATGCAATTTTTTGTTTCTTTTGTATGTTCTTACCCTTTTATAGTATATCCCCTGTCATCACTGTACTTGATTTTGGTACCCTGGTATTGTACATATGTTTATTTGAATTAGGGAAGGGAAGGGGAAACAACAGAATGGTGAGACAAAGGACAAGGGGGAACCAATGCAACAGCGATATATACAAGACAATATGTTGGAAATGATCTGAACAACTTAGGGGTAAGGGTGCAGGGGAGAGAAAGTAGGAGAAAATGAGGGAAGGGGTAATAAGGTTGACAAGATATGTACTTATCACCTTACTTATGTAACTGTAACTCCTCTGTACATCACCTTGACAATAAAAACATTTAAAAAATAATAGTAACGACCCTTCACAGTTGTTGGGGAAGCTAAATGACATGATGCAGTCACATTATTTCTCACCTTGCCGGGCACGTGGGTTGTACCCTGTACACAAACTACTTGACTTCCTGCTACTCCTGCTCCTCTTCCTCAGGTTTCTTCCCTGGATTGACAGGAGACAAATAATGGCATAAGAGAATGTAGGCTTAAATGCCTGTTGTTTCCAGAAAGTATCTGGCTAATTTATTTCAAAAGGTTTTGCTTCTATGAAGTTTAATAGAGTTGATGAGTATTAAAGGAATCATTTAATCTTCATTTGAATGTGAGCAGTAAATGTGTTTTGGAGATTATATTCATTCCCCAGTGACTCTAAGTACTTTCCTATTCCAAAGCTGATTCTCATCCATCAGAGCAAAAGGTTTTCAGCTCAGTGGAATTGCCTGAATGAAATGTAGTGTCACAGCAAGGTGGCAGAGTTTATTCATATGTATAGGGACATATCCACTGAAGGCCACAGTGCAGAGTGCAGACATTTGGCTCTTTTTTGACCTATCTATTGCCCTAAGCTTGTTTTTGAACACATAAAAGGTTCTAGGACCTTTGTAAGACTGGTTTCAGATGCATAGAGCTCAGTGACGGAGCCTATTTCTCCTCTTGCAAACTTCTGGCTCTTTCACTTTTCTGACCCTAATGGAAGGTCAGTCCATCCACTAAATGTGGAGCTGCTAAAATTTGTCAGAATGGGGCATTTTGCCAAATAAATTTGAATAGCTTGGAATCAAGTTCAACCCATGTAGAAGGAAAGACAGGAAAACATACTTGGAATCAAATGTGCAATATTATGTTTTTACATGCTATAAGCTCTTGGGATGTAAGGATCTCGGGAGGTTCTTAGAGGTTATGAAGGATCTGTGTTCCTTTGCCAGGAATAATTCTGTGCAGGCTCAGCATTATCTGAGGAAGGACTTGAAGTTTATACTTTCTTCCTTTGATAGTGAAACAATCTCAAGCCAGGGCAGAACACAGATGGTCTAGTTACACAGTAAGTGGAGATACTGAGTCCAGTCATGCAGTATTAGGTCTCATCCTCAACAGTACCTTCTCTCTTTTGAAAAAATTATCTCAGCCATTTATTATATTGACAGAAATCTAACTAACACAGTCATGATAATACAGTAAATAAAGGTAGCCCAGCTTTAAGTTTTTTTTCCAACAATAAATGGGAAAAATTTTAACCAGAGTTGCATTTTTGTTTTCATTGTTATGGTAAAGGTGATGTACAGATGGATTACCATTAGAGAAGTCAGGTAATGAGTAAATTTTTTTAATGTGTCACCCTTTCCCTTGCTTTCTCCCAGTTTTTCCCTCCCAACTCCTTCCACCACAAGTTGTATAGTTCATTTTCAACATAGTGTCTAGCATCCCTGCTGCATTTGTTCATCCTTTGTCCCTCCATTTCTGTGCCCCCTTCTTCCTCCCCAAACAGATAAACTCACAAATAAGACAAAACGTACAGAAAACAAAAACAGCAGCAAAGTAGAAAAACAGAAAGAAAACAAACCTCTTCTTTCCATTTCTTGGAGTTCATTTAGATAAATATCATTTTCTAGGATCATATGCATATAGCTATTGAACTTTTGTGATCCCCTCTCTAAAGAATATCCTCCTTTGGTCTCACTGTGTTAATATCTAAAGTCCTGTATAATTTATCATGTCCAAGTATATTTTTTGTCTTTTACCATCCAGTGTAAACACTTGTAGATTTATAGGCACATTCTAGTTACTATAAATGAAAGAAACCATACAACCTATGTTTCTTTCGGTCTGGATTACTTTGCTTAATATAATTTTTTCAAAGTCTTTCCATTTCCTTACGAATGTTATGATATCATTCTTTCTGATCGAAGCATAGAATTTCATTGCGTATATAGACCACATTTTCTTGATCCATTCATTCATTGAGGGGCATCTAGGCTGTTTCTATATCTTGGCTATGGTAAACAATAATGCAATGAATATGGTTGTGAACAGTACCTTCTTAACTGTACCCCTAGGCATATCCCAAGGCTGTTTTTTGTCAAATGTGAGGGTGGTCAGAGAGGTTAAAAAGACAGGCCAGGGCTAGAGATGTAGGTAGAGTGGTAGAGCACCTGCCTAGCAAGTATAGGATTCAAACCTCTAAAACTGCACCCTCCAAATGAAAACGGACCAAATTCCACTTTCATGTCAGAATGAAACTCCAATCTTTCTGTGATCAAAGCTTGTGTTCTTTTATCTGACATTGCCAGGAAGAAGATATGAAATGTTGAATACATGCTCCAGTACTCATAGGGTCTTAAACAAGTCTCTTACTCTGTTGGACAACTAACTTCATCTATAAAATGAGGATAATAATTCTGATTTATGGATTTGGGGGTAAGGAATAAATGAAGTAAAACATGTGCAAGTACTTTCAAGGCAGTAAAAATTTCCCCATGCACTAACTATTCATTAATGATGATGATAGTGATGACATTGGTGGTAATCAGTGCATCACCAGAGACATCTCTAGAAGAACACTTCTCAAGTAGCTATATCCAGTCATATGAGAATCTTCATGGAAAAGCCCACAGGATATGGAATTTGGAACATTGCTGCTGATCATGTAAAAATATAAAGCAAAGCAAGGCACTGAGAATCAGAGGCTGCGCCAGTTTGGAGGAAATGCACAAGTGTTTGTGTATTCTAAACTCAGACCAAGAAGAAAAAAATAGGGCAGTGGCTTAGGAGGTCTAGCCAGATAGCAAAGGAGAGATGGGGAGAAGCTAGACAAGGTTGCAGCTCTAGCAACAGTGAGATCTGAGTGTTTTTGTTAGCTGTTGGATTTGGAGAGCATATTTTGGAACAGTGAAGAGGCCTTGAGGTCTGCTCGGGGACAAGCCTCCAGCTGCAAGAATACATGGAGGTGGAGTCTTACAATATTTATGGACTTCAGATGCATGACCTCTGGAGCTCCAGGAGATGAAAGCAAATTCCAGCTGCATAAAGGCTGAGCAACAGTGTGTGATAAACCACAGGAGGCTGTGGGTAAGACAGTACCAGGTGCAGCCGGGTTACTGCAGATGGAAATGAGGAGTTAAGTGAGTTTTGGGGTAAGCACGATCTAAAGTGATTCCTCTTGTTGCTTTTTTGTAGAGAGCCCATAGAAAACCCCCCATTCAGTGGGTTTATTTAAGGTGGCCTTGTGAACATTCTCTTGTAGGAACAGGAGTGTCACTGTTTGTTGCCTCTTTTCCTCCTTTGGGAAGTTGAATTCCTGGGGGGAGGAGAGAGGGAAGAAATAGGTTACCATTGTTGTAAAAGGTGCTAGAGCAAATTCTAGCACTTCACTGTTTTTTTTTTTTTTTAATACAAGAAGCAGCTTGTTCCAAGCAGCTGGGATAGTAGCAATTCCTTTGGCCCTGGACCTTAGTCTCAAGCCTTTAGGCTGAGAGAGTTTACAAAAGACTGACTGTTAGAATGCATAAAAGCTCACAGTTTATTGAAGGTGAAAAAGTGAAGAAAGGGAGAACTTTTGTCTCTTTTGAACCACTTGGGACTTCTCAGGTGTGACTTAGATTGGCTGGTAAATCTGAGTCCCCTCTCCAGACAGAAGATCTCTCCCCTTCCCTCACCAGCCCTTCACAGCTGGCAGAGGAGCAGGGCCCCTATAAAGGTTGAAAGGAAAATGCTCACTGGCAAAACAGAAAAAAGGAGAAGGACGTTTTGCTATGGCAGTGAGCCTCAACCGCTGGCAGATGAAATGGAGACAAAAATAAGGTCTTAGAGTAGCAAATTCACTGAATGAGGCTTCTTCTCATGTCAGAAAGGGGAATATCCTAGGTAGCCCTTGCCCACAAGGAGAGAAGACAAGATAGATCTTGGAAAGAGTGAGGACAGACTTTGCCCATAAATTTGAGGTCTTTCCATTCCTCAAGAGCAAGCCTCTCATGCAAAAAGGAGCAGAAGTTGGGCTGGGAAGGTGCCTTAGTGGTAGAGTGCTTGCCTAGCATGCATGAAGCCCTGAGTTCGATTCCTCAGCTCCACATAAGCAGAAAAACCAGAAGTGTTGCTATGACTCAAGTGGTAGAGCACTAGCCTTGAGCAAAAGAAGCTCAGGGACAGTGCCCAAGACCTGAGTTCAGTCCCCAGGACTGGCAAAAAAGAGCAGAAACATCAGAAAGAAATACTATGAAGCCACAATGCTGAAAATATTTTCTTACAACCACAGGAAAAGGTGGCAACCATGGTGATCCCTGGAAGATGGAGAACAGCTTCTGGAACCTAGACCATCTTTCCACTGGCCCGGTGTGTGTTCAGCCTATTTTGCAGAGTATCTGGACGATAGATATAGAAAACTTTTAAACATGCTCTTAGAGGAGTCACAGAAAAGTTCTAAATGGAGAATGTTCTGTTCATGTTTGAGTTTTAGAAAGCTTTTTCTGAACTCAACTACAGAATGATTTGGGAGAGGTCTTGGGAGAGAAAGAGAAATCAGTTACACAAATTACATGGGAATCAGAGAACTAAGGAAGGAGAGGTAACCAAGTCATTTGTTATGGGAATCAGAGTGCTATGGTTCAAAAAGAACAGAGGCACTTAGAAGGGAGACTAGATAGAATGTTCATATCTAGAAAGGGGGATGGGAATGAAGAAAACCCCACAAGACAGAGTTATACTGAGCTCCTTCTTTACTATCACCTTTTACACTTAACTTGAGCAGATAATTCTGGTTAAAACCTTTTCATGACTTCCCTTAGCTTTTAGGACAAGAAAATCAAAGTTGTAAGTTAATCAAATAGAGCCTTTTAAAATCTGGTCCCTGGTAATCTGTGCTGGCAAAAGCAGAGACAAGGTATATTTGCTTATTTCTCCATATTCTTTGAAGTTTTGCAAACCTAAAGAAAAGCTGAATTGATAATACAATGAATAACTCAATGTGCATCTCTGGATCCAACGGGTGTTACCTTTTTGCTGTGTATTTTCTCTTTCTCCCTTCTTTCCTTCCTTCTCTCCCTCCCTCCCTCCCTCCCTCCCTCCCTCCCTCCCTCCCTCCTTCCCTCTCTCTCTCTTTCTTTCTTTCCCTCCTTCCTGTCCTCTTTCCCTCCCTCCTTTCCTTCCTCCCCTCTCTTCTCCATATCTCTCACATTTTCAGTATATACATTATCACACATATACATTTTTAACTAGCACATATGTGTAAAGCACAGGTATAACACCCATCTTTAGATACATTGGTGTGCATCAAGAACAACTTTATAAAACTGCAATATCTAAGACATTTAAAATTGATCCAATAATATCCTTCAATGCATAATGTATAGTGATATCAAAATTTCCCCAGCTGTGCCCAAATGCATGCTAAGGGCATTAAAAAAATAGAACTCAAGCTGGGCACTGGTGGCTCATTCCTGTAATCCTAATTATTTGGAAGGTTGTAGTTTGAAGCCAGCCCTGACACAAAAAGTCTAAGACTTCATCTCCAAAAATAGTCAGCAAAAAGCCAGAATGAGCTGGGCACTGGTAGCTCATACCAATAATCCTTGCTACACAAATACACACACACAGAGGATACCTCATAACCTATTACTGTTAGTATTTTTTTTAATGTTTCACGTTCAACTGATAGAATCCCCTTTAAACAGACTGTTATGTCCTTCTGCTGCAACCATATTAGCTTTTGAAGCCCTTCTTTGGTTTCTGACATAACATTATGTTCATATTGCTATTTTTATCAAAGCAGAGATCAGAGATTTAGGGGAAACATAATTTTTGTTTTGGATGTGCAGAATTTGAATTTGGCATACTTGTCTGGTAGGCAATTGTGCACAAACTTGCACTCACTTTCAGACCTTTTATACACCTTTAGCTTTGTTTTCAGTGTGCTCTAATGGTGGTCTTTTTTCTTAGCAGAGTTGATGGCCTCCTCCCACCACAGTGCATTGATGGAAGGAGAAAGATGAATTGTTGGAGGACTGCTGGCTATTTCCGCCATATGGAGTAATTGGGTTGCCTTAGTAGTCTTACAGAATGTGAGCAACATGAGCCATTGAGAGGAAGAAGAAATGATTGGTGCTTCTATTTAGATTTATCTTTATCTAATTTCCACACTTATATGATATGGTATAATACAGTATTCAAGTAATGCATGCATGTTACCTATAAATGAATGCCTATACATGTAGAAGGGTTTCTGCCATTTTTTAAAGTGATACCACAATCAGAAATATTTTCACAATCTGCCTATAATTGTTATAAAAGCTATGGATTGAAAGTAGTTATCCAACCTCTATGAAATGAGAAATGGGCTACACTAGAGACTAAGAAAGACTAATGGGAAACTATCTGTGAAGTAGGAAAAAAAAACCCTGGGATATTACCAAAGATTGCACAACAATGAACATGTCAGCAGTTGTGTACACCAAAACGAGGCTAAGGAAAGAGGGGTCAGGATGCTTTCACTGGATATGGCAGCATGGAGACCCTATTGCTCACCAATTAAAGTGCCCTGAGGAAGGCATTTCAGGTGTGCAGAAAGTGAAAACAACTGAAGAACTGTGTCTGTAAAGAGAGAGACAGGACAGAGACAGACAGATATAGAGAGACCGAGAGACACACACAGAGAGATCTGACAGATCCTAAAAGAACATATAGAATCAAATAGATCAGATAGTATGATAATCAGTTTAGCTACTAAGACAAATAGAGCCTGGCTCTAAGGTTAGGGACCTTTGAAGGACTTGTGAAGTAGCTTAAAGTTTTGAGACACAGGGTCTAAAGTCTGTTTGACATGACCAAAGGCAGAGGGCAACCCAAGTATCCTTGGGGGATGTATGTGGATGGCATAGTGCCAGGTAGAATAACAATGACCTTCAACTCTTCTTCACTACGGCTGTGCCCAATCAGACATGTTCCAGTATTAGCTCTAACATAATAAACCTGGCCTAGAGCAAACTTGTGACAGCCTCGGTTTTGTCTTTTTTTTTTTTGCTGGACCTGGAGCTTGAACTCAGGGCCAGGACACTGTTCCTGAGGCTAGAGCTCTACCAGTTGAGCCACAACACTACTTCTGGATTTTTCTGAGTAGTTTCTTGGAGATCAGAGTTTCCTGGACTTTCTTGGCCTGGCTAGCTTCTAAGCATAATCCTCAGATCTCAACCTCCTGAGTAGCTAGGATTACAGGCATAGCCACCAGGGCCCAGCTGTTTTTTCTTTTCTTTCTTTCTTTTTTTTTAAATAAAACCAAGTGCAACAAACATTAGTAAGCATTTAGGATCAGTTAGGTAAGTAACCTCTCTATGCTTACATGCTAGGCACCCATCCAATCAACCACCCTAGTGATACTTCTTTAAACATCGATGTGTCTATAGGAAGGTTTTCTTTGAATGTAGGGGAGCCCTCCTAACTCCAACTCGCACCTGCGAGTGATGCTCCCTCCTTCCCCAAGGTGACTCACATCAGGAGGACACAATCTTGATGAAGACTCCATTTTTTTGGACTGAGGGTAGGATTGGATTCTAGCTGCAGTGGTACCTGAATTTCAGGGCAGGCTTTGAAGTGGAATGGGCACAGGATATGGAACAATGGCAGCAGCCCCAGCCGCACCCCCAGGCAGTTCCCAAGGCCAGCTCTAAAGGAAGGACTGCTGCCACTGCCAAGCCTGTGTGCTGAACCTGAAGGTTGTAGGAAGGTCACGGAAGATCCCCATGCATCTGTTCCCATCCATCTGAGGTCTCCTTTCACTAAGACCTCTTTTCTCCAAGCGGAGGGCACAGACAGATGCAAAGAACCAGCTGAAATGTAAGCAGTGCCCTCTGCTCTCCTCCCTTTCTCCCTCTCTCCCTTCCTCTCCCTCCCTTCTTCCTTCCCTCCTTCCTTTTCTCTCTCCCTCTCTTTCTCTTTCTTCCCCCTCCCTACCTCCCTGTCTTTCTCTCTTATTCTCTTTCTCTTCCTTTTCTTTGCCACCTGAGTACCTAGGATTACAGGTGAAAGCCACTGGCCAGAGTCTACATGAAGTCTACTGGCCATTGGAGATTCTAGGACTGTTTGCCATAGTCCTGACCTGGCTGTGGCTCCATCTTCCTCATTCTCAGCCTCAGACATCTTACTCAGTAAAGTCTCTGGACTGTGACCATCACTAGCCCTCCCTAGGCTTCCTGCTGTCTCCCTCACACAGGACTTTGAATTTGCTCAGTTTGTTTGGCTGGTGCTCTATCGCTTAAGTGATGCCTCCAGTTGTTTTGTCTTTTTGTTGTTTTTGTCTTTGGTAGTAGTAGGAGCTAAACTCAAGGGCGTGTGCTTCCTAAGCAGGTGCTCTGCTACTTGAACCATGCCCCCAGTTCTTCTTACCTTTATTTTTTATTTTATTTTTTTTGGGTCCAGTCATAGGGCCTGAACTCTGGGCCTGGGGACTGTCCCTCAGCTCTTCAGCTCAAGGCTAGCGCTCTCCCACTTGAGCACAGCGCCACTTCCGGCTTTTTTCTTTTTGTTTGTGTGGTGCTGAGGAATCAAATCCAGGGCCTCAGGTATGCAAGGCAAGCGCTCTACCACTGAGCCACCTTCCCAGCCCCTTCTTACCTTTATTTTAAAATATGTCTTTTATGCATGCCCTGGCAGTATTTTCCTATTATGCATCCAACCTAGCTAGAATAATAAGCAAGAACCATCATATTGCAACCATTGATTGAGATGTGGGTTATGTATTTATTTTATGCATAAACTGATCTCAAACTATAGTCTTCCCGATTTCCATCTTTGGAGTAGCTAGGATTGCAAGTATGAGCCATCAGCATCTGGTCTTTAGTACAGCTTGGTCTTCCATTCACAGTCCTCATCTCCTTTCATTTCCCCGACCCCAACATACACATTCACAGTCCTCTTCTAGCATCCCTCCACCTGAGGGCCCTCACATTTACTATTCTTTATGTCTAGAATGCTCTGTCCCCATTATGCAGTTTAGGGCTTCTCAGTTTATTTAAGTGTCTGCTCATAGTCACTAATTCAGAGAGATCTTCCCAGTATATATCTGGATTCCACAGGCTCCACTTTTTATTTTAAAAATTATTCCTCTGGTTGCTGGAAGGAAGATGGATTATAGAGTGAGCAAAAAAAAAAAAACGGAGCAGAGAAACCAATTAAGAAGCTCCTCACAGGCATGTAGACATGAGATGCTGCTAGACTGGACTGAAATAGTAGACATTGTTGGAAGTGGTCAGGTTTAGGATTATGTTTGACAACACTGGCTGATGAATTGCAGGAGGAAAGGGAAAGAGTAGGATAAAAGTTAATGCCAAGCCCTTGGGTCTATGTAACTAGGCAAATGGTAGTCATAATGGTTTGAGTGTGTCCTCCAATGTTCTTGTGTTGGAAACAGTCTTCAGTTCAATATGTAAAGAGGTGGGACTTTTGAGAGGTGATTAGGTCGTGAGGATGCCACCCTTGAGATTGGATTACTGCTAGTGTGGAAGTGGGTTATCACAAGAGTAGGTTTTTCATAAATGGATGTATTCAGTCTCTCTCTTTTCCCCTCCCTTTTCCCTTCCCTCCTTCTCTATTTCTGTCCCTTCCTTTGTCTTATCTTGTGCCATGGGATACTATAGCAAGAAGGTGCCACCAGATTCACAGCCTCTGGAATGATGAGACAAATATATTTCCTTTTTTTTTAAATTGCCAAGTTGGCAACATTCTCTTATAGTAACAGAAAACCAATTGAGTCAATAGTCTCATTTTGTTTGATTTGGGCATATTTGATAATATCATCAGCAGCAATATCTTGTGATTTTACCCTATTTAATGTCTGTCTGGAATAGTCTTGAGAACAGAGATGACCCAATATGGTGATCAGGCTTAGCAGGAAAGTGGAATGCTCCTTCCAGGAAAGTGGTCTGTCCTTAAACCTTGGTGGGGTTGGGGGCTTTGTTGGCATAAAGGCAGCCTCTTCTCCCTCTAAACAACAACAACAAAACCTAATTGGAAAAGGCCATCCTCTGAAAAAAGCTCTAAGCTTTTAAGGCAGATCAGGCCATATTTTCAGTGCAGTCTGATTCTCCTTGCTCCAGCAACTGCTATGATCAATCTTCTCTGTATGTGAGGGACGTAGAGGAAAGGTAAGCTGATCCTTAGCTTTCTTCTGTGTTCTACTATAAAAGTTCCAATTAGCTGAATGCATCAGCTTCAGGAGTGGTCACTGGATGCTGGATCACATGCAAGTTTCAAGGTTATAAACAACTAAGAAGCATGAGCTTCTATGCTGTCTCTTGAATGCGAGTAGAATCAAAGTAAATTGCCATTTAATTCAGAGCTTCAAGTGTGCATTGTTGCAAGATGGCTTACTTGATGGCCTAGAAATGCCCTTGCCTTTTGTGAGGGCTCTCTTACCTTCTTCACTCCGGTGGCAGTCCATGTGCCACTGGTATTGCTCTCATTACAGGAATTTTCCATTTCTTGTCTACTTGACTTCTCAGTAGCATGAGGCATTGAGGTCCCACTCCATCTCAAATCCTATGTTCCTCCTGACATCTGTGACCTCTGATCTACTTTTTTGCTCACTGGCTAAAATCAGGATCATTCACTATGATCATTTCTATAAAGTTATTCCTTAAGATTTTATCCCATCCCTCTTACCTCTACCTCCATCCTGAGATTTCCAGCATAATCTGGCTGTGCTCTAATGTGTCCCAATCTCCACCTTCCATTCATCCCCTCAAGCAACATCCTACAATCCCCTAGACTCTCAAATATAGCTTGTTGAAAATATGCTTATCCTTTGAATCTGGAAATCTGCTCCCAGCGTTCATCTCTGATGACAGTGAATTGCTCATCCTCCCTCTCTCCAGATCCTCAACCCTGGCCCCCTGCATACTCCTCAACACCTCTTCCTCCTCCTCCTTCCCCATCCCCACCTCTCCCCATACCAATCATTCACATAGCTTAAGTCCACATACAATGTCTCCTGGAAACATGAACCTCTCTTCAACTGCATCTGTTACTTAAGACCACAGCATCTCCCTCCTTTTCTTTGTCATGTTCTTATTCTCTTCTACACTGATGATCTCTTTTACTTTCAGGTCAGCAAGCATTTAGTGGGTTACTTCCTCTCTTTGTAACACTTTGATCTTCTCTGTGTTACCAAGTTCCTCTTTGATGACATACCC
The DNA here is from genome assembly GCF_000151885.1 of Dipodomys ordii. Taxonomy (NCBI): domain Eukaryota; kingdom Metazoa; phylum Chordata; class Mammalia; order Rodentia; family Heteromyidae; genus Dipodomys; species Dipodomys ordii. Next base: position 6,170,966 of record NW_012267312.1, read on the forward strand.
CTCTTTCCTCAAGTCTCAGCTTTGATGATACTTCTGGGTACCATCAAGAGAAACTTTCCCAGATCTCCTTGCCTGTAGCTCAAGAATGAATAGGTGTCCTGTTCTGGCTTCTTACCATACTGCCATGACTCTTTTATTACCTGGTTTCTTCCCTAATCAACATGTTCGATTCTATTCACCATAATAGTCCCTGCACTCAGCCAAGTATATGGCACATAGGGACATGGAAAGAGTATATTAAAGCAGTCACTTTAAAGTTCACCTTTAAACTAAGTCTTTGAGTGCTTTTAGGATTAGAACAACCTGAGTTCATGGGAAGGCCCTTGGTATAAGCGTACCAGCAGTTCTCTCTATCCCCTCTTTGTGGGCTTTCTCTCCCTAATCTCTCTGACCTCAGCACAGGCAGATCTGAAGACCCAGCAAGAACTCCAAGCAGCCACACACTTCCCTTCTTTGAGCAGATGATCCCCAAAGGCTGCTGGATAGAAATCAACCTTCATCAGCCTGTACACTACAGGTACACAGACGAGGATGCAAAGTGGCCCTATTTGACCCCATCATATTTGGGTGTGGGAAGAAGTTGGAAAAGGCCATGTGTTTCCAAATATTTGTGCAGTCTAGTTAGCTGAAGGAACAAGAGGTCACACATCTTATTATGACATTTGTCACACTGGTTTGTAAGGGCTAGAACTAGATTTACCAGATTTTACTCATCCCTTGGGCCTCAGCTGGTGGCATAGAGCCTGGCAGAGATTAGAGAACAATGTCAGAAGGGTTTTTTTTGTTTATTGAATGTAAGCCAGGAGAGGTAGTGATGAATTACTGTGCAAGCCTCTTTCTGACTCCAAGAGCCCTGGCATGGATTCTCTCCATGTTGGGCATAGAAAAGATGCTGTGGGCTCCTTTCAAAGGATCCTAGTTCTACTAAGTATGTAATAACAAATTGTGATGTAACATTACAGAGGGCAAAGTATGACGCAAGGGCTTACCCTCAACACCCAGTAAGGAGGAAGCCTTGTGAAAAGGGCCAGAGTAGATGTCTCTGGATGAGGTCCAGAGCTTTAAGAACTTGTATTTCAGGGAGTTTATCTGGGTGTTACTGCCTCAATGAATTTAACAGGCCTATGTGAACCCTTGATAAAGGAACTCCAGAGCCTGGGCTTCCCACCCTTTCATCAGTATTGAGACATCTGGAATCCTTGACAAAATGAATTATACTTTTGCTTTGTTGGGAGGTGCCTGTGTAAGTGATGTAAGTTCAGGAAGGAAACTGTCCTCAAACAGGCCCCCACCCACTGAGCAACAATCCTTGTGCCCAAGTATGCAGCCAAGAAAAATGAGGTGTCCTAGGTTGGGCTCCCTGGGAAGCACAATTTGAGTGAGAGATTGGTATGCAATGAGTTGATTGGGAGTGCCTTTGGGAGTAGTACTTATTACAAAGGGAGAAAAGCAGGATGCCACAGGAGGAGGTTGAACTGCAAGGCTATTGTGACAGAGGTCTCAGCTGACTTCTCAGGGAATTCCAGAGTTGGTATGATCTTGCAGAATTTTACCAAAGAAAAAATGTCTTGAGGCTTCATACTGCACCAGACCCCTGGGAGGGAAGCATGATCTTAGGCCAAAAAGCTTTTGTTAGGGATGGACTCAGCAGCTGATGGTGCTGTTGGCTATTAGAGGAGTGCCTAGAAAAGACATCACAGTATCTGTCACAGGAGGCAGGAAATGCAAATACTATGGTGCAAAGCAGCTGACTGAGTACCATAGTGGATGTGAAACAACACGGAAAAAGTTCAGTTGAAATAACTTGTTGGGTTGCTGTGTGTGTGTGTGTGTGTGTGTGTGTGTGTGTGTGTGTTTTACTGGGGCATGACCTCAGGGCCCTCAAGAGCTCTTTCACTTGAGTCACATCCCCAGTTCTTTTCCCTTTAGTTTGTTTCTTTCAGATAGGATCCCACACTTTGGCTTAAGCTGGCATGAGACCATGATTCTCCTATCTCTTTCCCCCAAGTTGCTGGAATTACAGGCTTGCACTATCAGGCTTGTCTTGAAATCAGTTTTAAATCATTATCAGAATCATAGCATTTGCAAGGGGTAATTCCAACTCATTTTTCAACACATAAGGAAGTGGAAGTAATTTGTCCAAAGTTATCCAAATCATTACTGTCAAAGCAGAAATGGTTTCAAAATCCTTGACCTCTGGTTTAGGGTTCATTCATTGCACTCCACTTTCTATCACAGGGCTGCTGGTCTTCTTAAGAGCAATCTCAAGCTCAAGCCAGCTGCAAATTTTCTAAGCCAGTTTGTGTAAGGCTAAGGCACCCCTTTCTGTAGGAAGCTCCTGTCTTTCGTGGAGTCCGGTCTTTGTGCACATTAGCCAAAGGCCCACCAGCCAGAGAGGCTTATGGGACATTTGCATTTAGGTGAAAGAGGCCTATGGTCCTGGATTTGCAGCTGAAGGTTTTGTGGGATGGAAATTAAAGTGGCAGCAGGAAGCAGAATGCGACCTAATTAGCAGTTTGGTCTCTGCGGCTGACCTCCTTTTGGGAAAGCTGGCACTCATAGTTGCATAAAGCAGCTGTCGCCTCTTCTCTGCACTGGCCAGGTGGGTTCAGAGCCGTGCCAGCCCAGCCGTCACCCATTGCCAGATGCCCTCCTGGAAAGAATCGCGCCTCATTCCCCAGAGTTCTGAACAGGGCTGTGGAAGCAAGCAGTATTCTCAGCATGAAATCCTTTAAAAAGGAGGAAAGAGGGGACAAGAGCTTTTCCCATCCCTGTGGGGCAAGGGAGGTTCGCTGCCTTTGAGGGGAACTGGATCTCCTCACTAACGTCTCACACCTGTTGTCTGCTGTGACCACACGTGCAGGCGACCCCAGGAGCTCCAGCAAAATAGGAGAAGAGTGTAATTAATCCATTGTTTAGCATTATTGGAGCTCACTGCTGCCACATCCTTCCTGGCAGTTCTCCCAGCTGAATAAGGGAGGTCGGCAGCCTGATGGTGGCAGTGGAGGCAGTGGCTCAGAGAGCAAGCAGCAGGAATGGAAGGATTGAGACATCAGGTCCAGGAAGGGCTGCTACTTATGAAGGGAAGCCCATTCCTAGGGATGAGGGGAGGGCAATGCCCAGCTTTCCTCCCCACTAAGAAGTAATATCTATCTGTTTGGCTCCTGCTGAGCAATCTCAGTGCCTGCTTTGGTCTTTGGAGGCTGGCTGAGCTGTGAGCACAGTGTGGAGGTTTTACCCAGTGGCCAGGCTCTAGTCTCTGCACTCGACCCGGGCAGCTTCTTGCTGCCTGACTTGTCCTCAGGTTTGTGGCCAGTGGCCTTTCACCTCATGCCTCACATAAGTGACCCAGCATCAGCCCAGGCAAGAACTTAGCAGCCTCCCTAAGAATAAGAATCCATACTTTGTACAGCTCTTATTAAATGCTAGACCCTGTTCTAAGCATTGGACTTCAATTTTCTCATTGAATCTTCACAACAACCCTATGAAATAGATGCTGTCATTATCCTTATTTTATCAATGGGGTAAGGAAGCCACAGTGAGGCTAAGTAACTTACTCAAAGTAGCATAGTTAAAAGGGGCAAAGGGGCAATTCTATCACAGTGTGGCTCCAAAGCCTGTATGTCCAACTGTGCACTATATAACCTCTCTGCGGGGTTCTGATTCTCAGCCTGTTCACCTAGATGTCATGGGGCAAGGAAAAGTTCTTCCCCGTAGGTATTTCATTTCTCAAGGTTACTTGCCAGGGGACATTTCCATTTCTACTGTCCGGGTTCACATTTATCCAGTGGAGTGGTGCTGTGGTTTGGGTATGGATTGTTCATTCCTAAATTTAGGTTGAAATTTGGTCTCCAATGTGACAGTGTTGAAAGGTGGTGAGACCTTAAAGAGGTCTTTGCACCCAAATGAAGGGATAAAGGGTGCTTTCACAGGATTAGATGAGTTCTCTTGAGGGCAGGTTTTTATAATACTGAATGTGGCTTCCTCAGCTTTCTCTTGCTTCCTTACTTGCCATATGATCTCTTCGGTTTGTTGTTGTTATTGCTGTTGATTGTTTGGATTTTTTGAGTTTTGACATCAGGTTCTCACACTTATTTGGCTTGTTTTGCTCACTGCTGGTGTTTTACCGCTTGAGTCATGCTTTCATCCCTGCTTTTTGCTGGCCATTTTGGAGATGAAGGTTCACAGACCGTTTAACCCCAGGTAAATGCAAACTGTCATCTCCTGGATCTCAGCCTCCTGAATAGAGAGGATTACAGACATGAGCTACTAGCACTGAACCCCTTCTGTATTTTTTGTTTGTTTGTTGATGTTGTTGTTTTAACCGTGAGTCTAACAGTGTAAAACACTCATTATGTACTGCTGCTAGTTCCTGAAGCCAGAGCTAAATGAACTTCTAGTGATCAGTCATCATTGTGTGGTATTTAGTTGTGGCAACTAAGATTGGGACTATGCTGGCTCTTTTAAATAATTCTTCATGATCTGGTCTATGTATTTAGGAAATCCTGGAGATAGGGAAGCTTACTTCTGCTCAGTGTTCTCAAATATGAATTTGAAGGGCAGGCATGAAAGAGGTATTAACACTTCTAATTCCTAGACACCTGGAAGCCTCAGATTTTTGGTTTCAGGCCCATCAGTCAGGTTCCTCTCCCTGCAATATAGACAACAGAAGCTGTCAGTGTAGCTCTTCGCTCTGTATCAGTGCCCGTGGCAGGGATTCAAGAGCATCCCTGTACATCTTGACTATACACTACCAAACTAATGTAGCTTTGGAGGGCTCACTGACTCTCAGAATGGAGAAAGGCAAGTAGAAGGTCTTGCAGAAGTGTCTCGAAGCAGCCCCGGTGATTGCTATTACTTAAATGGATGGTTATTAGATCACCAGATATGAGCCTTGCTGACTCCTTGTCTTAAAAGCACACGTAAATGCTGTTTGAGACAGTGAGGAAGGCTTGGCTGGACCTTGGACCAAAGACAGTACTCTCTTATCTTTCCTAATCCCTAGGAATCCAGTACTGGAAGTTGACATTGTCAAAGAAAGAACAACCAAGGACCACCCAAGGTCAGGTGTGATTTGTGAGGGATTTAAAATGTTACCTGCGGAAACTTTTGGTGGTTCTAATATAGGATCAAAGACTCATCCTATGAATTGAATGGGGAAGTATGAAGCTCTATACACAGATGGTTAAAACACATACAATTGTGGGTTAAAAAGTGTCTTCAGATAGTTTAGTGTAGGGGCTGACACTCTGGCTTATTTAACTATATAACATTCAGCTTAAACAACTTCTAAGCAAGTGCCCCTATAAATGAGAAGTTGTCCTGCAATTTATAGAAGCTGGAGCCCCAACTAGGCTAGGTCAACTACGAAGAGCCCATCAGAGGGAAGGATAGGCTGTAGGCTCTCCTAAGGCCTAGGCTGTGAATCCTGCCCTCCCAGGACAAAGCCAGTGAGTTACAAATTTTAAGGAGGCATATGCACGTTCAGAGTCATGCAAGTGCAGAATACACCCTTAAGAGTGAGTGCCTCCTTAAATATTGCAATAGTCTCAGCCTAATCCTGCTGCCTCCCAAGCAATGAGGGGGAGGGATGTTTCAGGAGGTTGGCCTTGCTATAAAATATTCTCTTAGGATAAACTGTGATTGCATTCTTTCCAGACACATGTTTCCCCGTTGCTCTTGTTTACACTATGTTAGAAATGGATAGGGTGTGTTTCTTGGGAGCAGAGGGGGAAAGCAAGAAGGAAGGGAGGAATTTCAGGAAGTAAAGAAACTCTTGCTCCCAATCTGCTCTTTTCCAAAGCTCTTTACTCTTGTGGCCAGATCACAGTGGGCCAAGCAGGCTGTCTCATTAGAGAACTGTGCTCAGGGTGTTCTCTCACTGTTCCCTCAGCCAGAAGCATTTTGTTCCTGTCATATTTATTTGAAGTTCCCGATCATATGGAAATTCCTACTACTAGATCTTATCCATGAGATTCTTTTAACCTGGTCATTCCCAAAACAGCCTCAGCAGAACAAATACAAGAGAATGGCCACAGGATTCCAATTTCCTGTATGGCTCCTTCTAACATTTTCTTTTTTTAAAAAAATGTATTTTTTTATTGTGAAAATACCATACAGAGGGGTTACAATTACATGGGCAAGATAGTGAGTACATTTCTTATCAAGCATTGTTGCTTCCTCCTTTGTTTCTTTAGGTAGTTGTACAAAGGGGTTACAATTCAGCATGTTAATTTATGAGTACAATGTATGTTGATCCCTAGCAAGCCTTTCATGGTTCTTCCCCTTCCCTCCCAATACCCCCATTTCCTCAATTTCTCTAGCTTCATAGGCTATACATGGAATATTATAACTGCATTCTTCCCTCTTCCTCTCTTCATTTGCCTACCCCCTCCTCTTGACCTCCTTCTACACATACCTCAGTATCAACTCCCTCACATTCATTTTGTTAGACTGTAAATTAATTGTTCACAGAGTTACACCATTGGAATTCTTACCTGAATATATTGTACTTTAGTCGAAATGTTTGTGTACTGTGCATATGACTCTGTACATATTTAGATCAAATGCATATATATAACATAATATATAGGATGTTTTATATATGATATATTCTATTAGTTTATATTATTATATGTATATATTATATACTATATAAATACATAACCTTCACATATGAGAAAAAACATGCATCCTTTGTCTTTCTGGGCCCTACTTACTTCATCTAACATTTTCTTTAAACAAACAAACAAACAGTTGAGGTCAATCCCAGATAATGTTGTTTTCCAAAGAAAAACGAATCTCTGGTACCTCTGCATGCAACTGCCTCATTCCTGCCTCATGCCTTCTGCTGGGTTGAACTGAGTATTAGCAATCACGAGCAGATAAACCTGTTCTATTTTTAATCAACTCATAAGAAGGCAAGCTATAGCCCAGGCAGTTTGGATTGTACAGCTACCTGGCTGACATGTTGAACTAAGTTTATCTCATGATAGCATCATTGTCTCCCTAAGAAGCAGGCTTTTCTGTCTAAGTTAAATTGTTCTGTCTTAGTTTCCCTTGTCTTGTGGTTATTTGCCACTGTTTCTTCTTGTTCTGTGCTTCAAAAACAAAGGGAGGAGCCAGCCATCAACTGCTCAATGTGGTATTCTTCATGTGTGGTATCTAAGAGATACATGAGAAAGTGTAGGGTTAATGCAAGAGTCACATTCCAATTTATTCAAGCAGGGACCTCAGGAAGTTTTGTTGTTATATTTTTTTTTCCTGAACATCGACAACGTATAATGAAGTCAGCTCAGGATGGGCTTGAAGCCCAAATTCACTTGCTTTGGGATTCGTCACTCCGGCTCCTATATTAAATTCACCTTGGGGTCTATGGTAAATTTTATGAAATGTTACTTTCCTCTTTACAGCTAGCATAAACATTTATTATACATCCTGTGATATATGTTTCCAGGAAGTAAGGAAATGCTGTTGTGGAAAGATATGATTCCCAACTGATTTGAAATATAGACGAATAGCATGTTTTAGAAAAGGGCCAGGACTTTAATAGAAAAAAGTAGTTATCAGATTTTTTTTTTCTTGTCTTGCTCTGCTTTCTTTTCTGGCACCAGTTAAAGGAACATTTCTCATCCCTTCTCCCCATGCACACAAAAGATGATACCTGATATGAAATGCTGTCAAATTCTGCTTCATTAAAGCCCACAAAAGCTAATGCATAGCTCCCCTCACACTGCCCTAAAATGGGAACAAAGAAACAGAATAATGTCAAAATAGAACACAAAGGAAAAGAGTTTGTCCTCTGGGTCTGGGAGATGAAAGGTATCAAGAGTCATCTTTGAATGTTGGGCTGGGCCAGTGTTTCTAGGTCTTGTTTAAAAGATGATGGGGGATTTCCAGACTGGGCAACTCATGTAAACACAGCAAGTGTGAAGTGAAAGGGCCTCCTACAAGGGCCCAAGCCATGCTGCTGTCACTGAAGCGGTCACAGGCAACAAGAAACACAGCCTCAGGCCATGGACAGCTGAACAGTAAGAGAATATGGACTTTCCACTCCCTGGCAGTACATGCAATAGAACACTCCTTGAAGAGAAAAATGGTATGGGGATATGTATTTTGTTGGGAAGCCCTTGTTGGGAGACTCAGGAAACAGAGATCACCACATGAAAAAGAAAGTCATAGGAAAAACTCTATCACTACAACGATGAAGACCAAGCCATTTGGCTTTGTGGTTTATTAACAGGATTCACTAACTCTCTGATGAGGCAAATGTGATCTCTAAAAATGTGAGAGGGAACAAGTTAGCATCACTTGGGTGGTACCACTAGGTAATGACAGAACCAGGACTTGAAATCTCACACTAAGAGATGTGGTGATATGATGCTATCACTAGATCACAATGTCTGTTCACTTAGCTATTATTCAGAAGGAACTTGAATTCTGGCCTCTCCTTCATCTATTTTTACTGTTCTAGGATCCACAGCTAAAGCTAAGATTCTGTTACTTGATGGGAGGAGAAAAAGTGAGAGTTGGATAGTCACTGGGATCACATTCTCTTTGGTTGGCAAGTGAAGTTGAATCTTACCTAGGATACTATGAAGCAGAGCATAAAACACACATTTGGAAACAGCTAGCTCATTTGGGAGGAGATTCCAAAGGGAAGTAGTAGGAGTGTGAGTTCGGAACAGGGAGAAAATAAAAATAGGGTACATTATCAGGACACAGTTCTATTGAAATGTTCTGAGAAACATACAAAGACTATCAGTTGTCACCAGAAGCTGAAAGAGACAAGGAAGAATTCTCCTCTGGAGACTCTGGATGGAGTACAATTCAGCCAACAACTTCAATTCAGATTTCTGGCCTCTGGAAATGTAAGATAATACATTTCTGGAGGTTTTTTTTCCAACTTCTTGTATTAACATGCCTTTATAGTACAAGGAGGTTTCATTGTAATAATTCCATAGATACACACCATCTCTATTGTCTGAAGACACTCAGTTCATCGTAATTTCAAGGAACTTATATACTAGTTGCCTGCTACTGTTTTAAATTTGAAAAGAGAACCATTGCTCTAAAGATAGTGACATAAAATATTTCTTTAAAATAATAATTATTGTGAAACAGTTGCTTTAGTGGAATTGTGTGACAAGTGAAGAATGACGTCACATAATACATGCAGGCCCACAAATGACTAAGAACACTGCCTGAGTTTAACACCTGGCCCACTCCTTATTTTTCCATAAATAGCAATGTACCTTAGGTTAAGTTGATTAACCTCTCTTGTCCTCCTCATAGTCTCAATTTGTGCTGTAGGACTGACAATATCTTCTTATAAGGTTTGTTTTGAGACCTAAATGACATAATAGATGCAAAGTGTTTATAATAGAACTCATGCTTGGTAGGAACTCAGTAGCTGTTATTCAGGAGGAATTTCCCTGTTAAGAAGTATTCTATGGGGCTGGGAAAGTGGCTCAGTGGTAGAGTGCTTGCCTTGCATACATGAGGCCCTGGGTTCAATTCCTTAGCACCAGATAAACAGAAAAAGCCAGAAGTAGCACTGTGGCTCAAGTGGTAGAACACTAGCCTTGAGCTGAATAACTGAGGGACAGCACCCAGGCCCAGAGTTCAGGCCCCATGACCAAAAAAAAAAAAAAAGGAAGTGTTCTATGTAAATATTCTATTTTCCCTACCCAATATGCTACAGATTGATTATGCTTGTCTGGCTAGTGGCAGAAAAGGATGCAGAAAAAAAAATGAAAAGTTTGCAGATACCATGGAAGAGCAGCTTATAAAAAAAGACCCCATGAAGTTATTTATGAATTGCTGGAATCATCCCAGACCCATATGTGCATGGATGCAATCTCCAACTGCATATCTAAGATTGAAAAATTAGTGAAGAGACCAACACACAAGCCCAGCACCAGCCACTACTTATGTATATATTTGACACAGAGCTAAACTATGTGCAAAGGCCTTGAAAACACAAGTGACATTAAAACCATGAACCACAAATGAGTGGCCTGATCATTCTTCATAGGATAAAAATAAGACCCATAATCTAACAACATAGTATTCAAAACATCTATGATATAATCTAAAATTTCTTAGCATATCAATAACAAAGATATCAAAGCTTAAATATCTAAGCACTTTAGATAATACAGATGCTAGAAATGTCAGACTAGGATTTTAAAACAACTATTATAAAATTCTTTAAGAAATAAGGGTGAGCAATTCAAAATAGATGAAAAGTCTGAAAGTCTCCACAATAGCTATCATATATGTACATATATATGAACTAAATGATGTAGAAATTGACATTAATTTTAAAAACATTATTGGACAGGATCAATAGCAGAATGTAGATAAAGAAAGAAAGGATCAATAGAAATTAGCTAATCTGATTAACAGAAAATGATTGAAAAATGAATAAAACTTCACGAATCTATAGAACCATACCAAAAAGTGTAATAAATGTCCCAACAAACTCCTAGAGGAAGGAGAGAAAGCAATCTTGTCTCCTGCGCTACACAACAAATACACTGGCAGAATCTGGTATAATTTAAAACTCTGGAATTTATTGAAGATGTGTAACTTCCAGGGGAAGGTTTAGACAGCAAATTGTGGGTAAGTTCAGCTCTTAGCGCAACAGCAGCTACTCATCTCTCTTTCTCAGCTCTGTGGCAGACAGCTGTGCGTATCCCCTTGGAACATCATTTTTAGGACCCCAAAAATAGAGAAAAGTTTATCCAAATATTAAGGATCTGTACTCTAATCACAGATTATAGCTTTAAATGACAGATGTATAGACATAATTGTACCTTCCCACATTGTTTCAAGTCCCTGCCTCTCTGGCTGGAGTGAATTCCAGGAGACATAAAGGACTGTGACCCCCTTTTTTTCTTCATTAGATTTTCTCCTATGCCTTTTATGAGTGGCAAACATTAAAGACTGGTATATTCAAAGCAACTTTATACACAGAAGAGATTACAAAGTGACTACATATGCCCAGGGATAAGTCAAGCCCAGAAAAGAACTGGCCTATCTAGGCCTATCTCAGGCTAATTCTTGTCACAGACAGAGTCTACAACCATCAATTTGTCAAAAAGAAGAAACAAAAATAAAAAATAAAGAGCATTAAACTCTGAGGAAGGGAAGAATCTGATTTCCAGAGTTGCTACATTAAATTCAAATGTTCCCTTTTAAAGTGAAGAACCATATGATGTACAAAGAAATAGTAATGTATGGGACAAAGGAAAAATTTAAATCAATAAACATTGTCCTTGAGAAAGGCCAAATGGTAGACTACAACACAAAGACTTTAAGATTACATCTTAAAGATGCTCAAAGAACTACAGGAAGGAAAAGCAAAAATTAAGAAAATGGAAATATCAGTAAAGAAATAGTAAGCTAGAAAAAAACAAAAATAGGTTCTCAAGTTGAAAATATAATGAATAAAATAAAAATAAATCACTAGAGAGATTCAAAGGTAGATTTCAGCAGGCAGAAGAAAGAATTGATGAACATGAGAATAGGAAAATGGAAATTATTACACATGAAAATCAGACAGAAATGCAATCTAAGAAAATTAAATAGGAACCTAAGGGATCTATGAGCCATCATCAAGTGGGCACGTTTTAGGATTCCCAGAGAAGAGAAGATATAGACAAATATTCAAGAAATGATAGTCAACACCTTCCCAGGCTTGTTGGAAGATATGAATATAAACATCGAAGAAGCCCAATGAACTGCAAAGTAGGATGAGTCCAAACACCCACAACAAAGCCACTCAAAATGAAATTTTTTGAGACTGTCTCACTGTGTAACCCTAGTTATGTGTGGCCTTAAATTTGTGATTCCCCTACCTTATCCTTACAATATAATCAAACTTCTAAAAGACAAAGTGATTTTCAATTTGGTAAAAAAAAAAAAGTGACTCATATGTAGGCCAATACAGTTAAAGTGGAAAAAAATCCTTGTCCACTAAGAGTTCTATGCCTAGCAAAATGACCCTTCACAAATGAGGGGTGAAATTAAGACAGTCTCAAATAAACAAAAGTTGAGGGGGCTCATCACCACTAAATCTGTAAAGAAATGCTTAAGAGATTCTCACAGGGAAAAATGAAAGGACACTAGAAAATACATGCTCTATGAGTAAATACAGATCATTATAAAAGTCAATATGCAGGCCATTATAAAAAATATTACAATAACAATAGTTTGTAAGTATACCTTTTGTTTCCTTGTAATTTAAGAGCTTAATACTGATTATAAAAAAGTATTTTTCTCAAAGCTACCTTGTTCTAACAGGTTCATGATTTCATCTTTTTGTACATAATTTAAGATATGTATTCACTTAAAATAATTATTAGTTTATGGTTTTGGGCACATGATTTATTAAAATGTAATTTTATAATGTTTATAATCAAAAGGGTGGAGAAATAGCTATAGAAACAGTAGGGTTTTGTATGCTATTAAAGATAAGCTGGTATGAATTCTACAAGGCCTTCAAAGTAGAACTCACATCAATACTTCTCCAACTCTTCAATGAAATTGAAAGTTCACTACCAAACTCTATGAAGTCATCATAATTCTCATTCCCAAACCAGACAGGGACTAATCAAAGAAATACTATAGACCTATTTCTTTGATGAACATCGATGCAAAACTTCTCAAGAAAATTTTGGCCAATCAACATCAACAATTAATCAAAATAATCATACACTACGATCAAACAGGATTCATTTCAGGGATGCAAAGCTGGTTCAATATACACAAATCAATTAATATAATTCATCACATCAACAAGAGCAAGGGTAAGAACCACATGGTTATCTCAATAGATGCAGAAAAAGCATTTGACAAGATCCAACACCCCTTTATGATGAAAACTCTGGAGAAACTAAGAATCCATGAAACATTCCTCAATATAATAAATGCTGTGTATGGCAAGCCTACAACCAGCATTATATAACTGGTGAAAAGCTAAAACCATTTCCTCTAAACTCAAGAACAAGATAAGGATGTCCACTCTTTCCACTTCTCTTCAATTTCATATTAGAAGGTCTAGCTAGAGCAATAAGACAAGAGGTAAACATAAAGGGGATCCAAATAGGGAAAGATGAAGTAAAACTCTCTCTTTGTAGATGACATGATCTTATATTTAAAGAACCCCATGAATTCCATTCCCAGGTTAATCAAGCTGATCCAAACTTTGGCAAAGTAGCAAGGTATAAAATTAACCCTCAAAAATCAATGGAGCGGGGCGCTGGTGGCTGACACCTGTAATTCTAGCTACTCAGGAGGCTGAGATCTGAGGATGGTGGTTCAAAGCCAGCCCAAGTAGGAAAGACTGTTAGACTCCTGTCTCCAATAAACCACCAGAAAACCAGAAGGCGCTGTGGCTCAAGTGGTAGAGTGCTCGCCTTGAGCTGAAGAGCGAAGGGACAGCACTCAAGCCTAGAGTTCAAGCCCCATGACTGACAAAAAAAATTAATGGATTTTCTGCATGCCAATAGGAGAAGAGTGTGGATGAAATAAGGAAAGCAACTCCTTTTATAATAGTCCCACAAAAAATAAAATACCTAGGAGTTAACTTAAAAGAAGTGAAGGACCTCTATGATAAAAACTTTAAAAACCTGAAAAATGAAATTAAAGCAGAGCTAAGGAAGGGGAAAAACCTCCCATGCTCCTGGATTGGGAGGATTACCATCATGAAAATGGCAATACTGCCAAAGACTATCTACAAATTCAATGTAATAATTATCAATATCCCAACCTCATTCTTCAATGAAATAGAGAGAAGCAATCCAAAAATTCATATGGAACAATAAAAGACCCTGAATACCATAAACAATCCTTAGCAGGAAGAACAGTGCTGGAGGAATATCAATACCAAATTTCAAAACAGCTTGATACTGGCATAAGAACAGATACACGGACAAATGGAATAGAACTGAAGACCCAGAAATGAACCCACAGACCTACAGCCACCTAATCTTCGATAAGGGAACTAAAAAAATAGAATGGAAGAAAGACAACCTCTTCAGTAAATGGTGCTGGCAAAATTGGTTAAACACCTATAGAAAACTAAAGCTAGATCCTTAATCAACTCCAAATGGATCAAAGACCTCAAAGTCAAAGCAGACACCCTGAAAACATTACAGGAAAGAATAGGAGAAACTCTAGAGTTCCTTGGCACAGGCCAAAATTGTCTTAATAAAGACCCAGAAACACAACAAATCAAAGAAAGGTTGGAGAAATGGGATTGCATGTAACTGCAGAGCTTCTAGATGGCAAAGGACATAGCTAGCAAGATCAATAGAAAGCCCACGGATTGGGAGAAGATCTTCACTAACCATACAACAGATAAGGGCCGGGTGTCTTAAAATATACTTAGAGTTCAAAGAAACAACCGCCCAATTAATAAGTGGGCTAAAGACTTAAAGAGAGACTTCTCTGAAGAGGAAATAAGAATGGCCTTCTCTAGCCATAAAAGAATGCAAATCAAACAGCACTGAGATTCCACCTCGCCACAATTAGAATGTCTATAATCAAGAAATCTAATACAACAGATTCTGGAGGGGATGTGGCCAAAAGGAAACCTTACTGCATTGTTGGTGGGAATGTAAACTTGTTCAACCACTTTGGAAAGCAGTATGGAAGTTCCTCAAGAGTCCACATAGAGCTCCCCTATGACCCAGCAATCCCACTTTTGGGCATTTACCCAAATGATCACAAACAAGGTCACACTAAAGCTACCAGCACAACTATGTTTATTGCAGCATTAGTTACCATAGCTAAGATGTGGAACCAACCTAGATGCCCCTCAGTAGATGAATGGATCAAGAAAGTATTACATATATCTATCTATCTATCTATCTATCTATCTATCTATCTATCTATCTATCTATCTATCTATCTATATCTATCTATCTATCTATCTATCTATTTATCTATCTATCTATCTATAATGGAATTCTATGCCTCCATCAGAAAGAATGACATTGCTCCATTTGTTAGGAAATGGAAAGACTTGGAAAAAATTATATTAAGTGAAGTAAGCCAGGCCAAAAGAAACATAGGTCCCATGGTTTCCGTTATTTGCAATAACTAGTATATGTTTGGGACAAGCAGAAATGGTCAAAAGCTATGTACATATGACTAGATAAGATAGGATAATGTTAAGTAAAATGAACCTCAAGATAGGGACACAAGTGGCTTTTTCTTTCTTGTTATTGTTTCTAACGTATTTATAATGTACCATGTGATTGTTTTGTTTCTTTGTATGTTCCTCCCCCATGGTATTAACCCCTGTTTTCACTGTATTTGATTCTGGTGCCCTGCATCTTGTATATACACTTCTCTAACTTGGGGAGGGGAAGGGAAAAAACAAAATGCTTAAATAGGGGTACAGGTTGACCCATTGTAACAATGAGATGTATAAGACACTATTTTGAAAAACAAACTTTACAATTTAGACAGGGTAGGGGGAATAGGAGGAGGGGAGTGTAGTTGTGGTGGTGGGAGGGAAGGGATGGTAGGGGAAAAACAAAGGAGGAGGCAACAATGCTTGATAGGAAATGTACTCATTGCCTTGCTCATGTAACTGTAACTCCTCTGTACAGTATTTTTACAATAAAAACATATTAAAATAAAAAAAGATTAGCTGGTAGAAGTTCAAGAGTGTTGTAACTAGCATGGGAACTTTGATCATCTTGGTAAATACAAAGATAATAGCTATAGAATATATATAAAATAAGTGCAAATAGTTCTGTATAAAAATCAACAAGACACAGAATAAGACAGCAATGTAGGAAATGAAAGCAAAGGATTTACAGACATATAGAAAACAAATAGCAAAATGACAAAAGTAGGTCCCTCGTTATCAGTAATTACTCTAAATGTACACAGATTAGACTCTCCAAATAAAGACAAAGATGAGCACAATGAATGATCTAATTATATACTGTCTACAGGAGATTCAGTTTAAATCCAGACACAAATAGATTCAAAGTGACAGAAAAGAAAAATATTCCATGCAAATAATAACAAAAAGAGAACAAGGGTTGTATACTAAGATCAGACAAAATAGACTTTGCATCCAAATAAAAAGTACAAAAGACAAATAAGGACACTGACTATTAATAAAAGGGCCTATTGAGTCAAAATATGTAACCATAATAAATATTTTGCTCTAAAAAGATTATTAAAAATACATGGAGCAAAATACTAACACAATGGAAGAGAGAAATAGATACTTCTACAGTGATAACTAACTGCGTTAGTACCTCATTCTCAAAAATGGAGAGAATACCCACACAAAAATAGGGAACTACAGAACTTAAACAACATACTGCCAGACAACTGCAAGCACATTCTTCTCAAGTGCACATGGGACACTTTCCTGGATAGACCATATGTTAGGCTACAAATTAAGTCTCAGTAGAGAAATGAGTATGGTGGTTCATGTTTGTAATTCCAGCGTTCAGGAGGCTGAGGCAGGAGGATTTTGAGGTTAAGGCCAGCCTGGCCTACATAGTAAGATCTTTCCTTAAAAATTATAAAACAAAATACTCCCCTCCTTCCACGAAAAAAAGAGAGAGAGAAAAAGAAAAGACCTTGCATGGCACACACCTATAATCCCAATACTAAGAAATGAAGAACTAAATTCATCTCTGTTTGCAAATAATCAAATCTTACCTGTGAAAAACCCTAAAATTTCTACAAGAAACTTAGAACGAGTAAAGGAGTAATAGGATATAAACTACTAGTAGGATATAAAAGTGAGCTGTATTACTACATATTAATAATGAACAAAATGAAAAGATTATGAAGACAATTGCATTTGCACAGCCACTAGAAAATAAAATATTTAGGAATTAACTCATTAGGAGGTTAAAAGCTTACATAATAAAACCCACAAATAAAGAAAGGAAGACATAACTAAATATAAATATATTCCATGTTCTTGGATTGGAAGAAAATATTTCCAAAATATTCATATTACAATTTTAATATAAAGCATCTTTCTAACTGCTCTGTGTTGAAGGTTTGATCCCTAACGCAATGTTCAGAGCTTGGGCTTTGGAGGAATGATTGTGCCATAAGAACTCTCGCCTCTTCAATATGTTAAATCTTTGATGGTTCCAAATTTGATGACATTATTACTCACACCTGTAATCCTAGCTACTAAGGAGGCTGAGATCTGAGGCTCACGGTTCTAAGCCAGCCCAGGCTAGGAAGTTCATGAGCCTTATCTCCAATGCACTGGCAAAAAGTCGAAAGTGGAGATGTGGCTCAAGTGAAAGAGTGAAAGCCTTGAGCAAAAGAAGCTCAGGTTCAGTTTCCTGAATTCAAACTCCAGGAACAGAACACACAAAAGGAGGAGAATATACTAATACTCCGCATGATATTGGCACCGCATAGCGTGGATGAACTCTGTGCCAGATCTTGTTCTAAGTTGTCTCTGTGAATGAACTCACATGTGGAAATTAAAATCCAGAAATTTGTCCAGTTTAATATTTTTAGTTCAATTGAAACTCTTATTAAAGTGCACATGCAAATGCAGTAGGGACAGGTTGAGTCCCGAGAGTCTCTGTGGGATGCTGCTGCTCCTTGTTGGTATACCACACTGAAAAGCTAGGATCTCCTGCTCCACATTTATAGTAAGTCCAGACCAAGATCCCCACTCTGATCTTCAGAGATATAGCCCAGTGGTCTTTCTATTCTCCTACTGCTATCTCCAGAGATTTCTCTCTCTCCTGCTGTAGTTTTATAGAAGGCAACTCAGCAGTTAATTACAGGCTCCAGACTCAGAGAGCAGTACTGTACTGTAGAAAACAGAAATCACCTTTTTCAGTCAGCTCTCCACTCCACGAGCAGCTTGGCTACAGTAGTTGTCTAACCCCAGTAGATTTGACCACAGGTACATCATGCTTCAAGACTGAACCTTAAAATATAATGTGTTGAGACTGACAAGGTGGTTGTAGGCACCAGCATAGCCACTCAAAGGGAAAGGAATAGGGGTAGGAAAGAAGTGAATGAGCCTAGGAAAGAGAATGAATGGACAGTGGAAGAGAATAGAGGTTGGAGGGAAAAGGATCCAAATTCCTTCTGTAGTCGGCTTGGGAATGATTATAAAGGAATCAGTGGCATGCTGCTAATGCTCCCTGTTTTGGAGCAAACATTGCTGTTCAGGTGGACTCCTGAGTAGTGCTTCTGTCATCGAAGCCTGCTGATCATTTATTTGCATCACGAATTCCTCATTTTGCAGACCTGGCTGTCTCAGCCAGCATGCTGACTGGCTGTCCAGACGTGGGGCTATCTCTGATGATGATGGATTTCTGAGTTAGCTGCTTTCTCTTCCTCTGTGGAATACTGCACACTACTAAATCAGCACAGTGAAGAACTGTGTATGGCCCTCTGGCTCCTGAAATAGCTGAGGGCTAGTGAGAGACCATGACAGCTGGGCCTGGAACATTGAAGATGTACATAGAACCCTGAATTTTTGCTGGATTTCTGTTTTAAAGGATGCTAGGCTACTGTCATAAACTTTTTTCTTTTCTTTCTTGTTTACTTAAAAATAAGAACTTATATACATACAATAAAATAAATATGAAGTGTATAGTTTGAACTTTTACATATGCACTATATGAATTTATATATGTAGTTTATGTATTTATAGGTTTTTAAAAATTCTTTATCCTATAGACGTAATATGCTCAAAGATTACAACATAGTAGATACTAGTGGTAGTAATCACCGATGTAATTAATCCCGTTTCATTAGTTCTTGTCCCATCACTATTAATGATCAGATTATTAATGTACAAATGACACTTTATTAGTTCTTTATGTGCTTATTAAAGAGTCTTCACACATTAGTCAGCTTTTCATGCTATAACAAAATATTTGAGATACTCAACTTGGAAAAAGGAAAAGATATGCGGTCAAGTTTGGGATGTTTCAGTCCATGGCTTGATTGCCTAATTGTTTTGGGGCCTGTGATGAGGTAATACATCATAGTAGGGAATATGTGGCAAAGCAAACTCTGCATCTCATTATTGGAAGACCAAAGATAAAGAGGAAAATAACGGGATCCCATAATTCCCATTGGCTGCATGGGGGCAATAAACTAAAATCTCCCACTAAGCCCAACCTTCTAAAGCACCCATCCCTAATGTCCTGGGGACTGATTCTTTAATATCTGGGTTTTCAGAGGGGTATTTCAGATGCAAACCATAGTACTCTTTTACTTCCTTAGATACTCTATGTCTACTTACTGCTGTATAACAAATTAACTAAAAAAACTTTGATATTCAACTACAATGTTTATTTTCATTCAACTGGAAGGTTGTATAAGTGCTGATTAATGTAGACTGGACTTGGAAGGACAGTTCTGTTCTCCTTGGCTAGCTTCTTTAGACTTTTCACCTAGAGATTCTAAAAATCTAAGCTAGTTTTAGCTAGGGTAATTCAATTGTGTTCCATGTATCTCTCAGCATCTTTCTGAGACCAGTAGGGAGCCCATCTATATATTTTTTAAGGCAATGGCAAAGAATCAGAATGTATACTTTGGGAGATGGTATTTAATCACTCTTGTCTCATTCCATTGTCCAAAAGAATTTGCCAAAACCCATAACAAAGGAGAAATGCATTCTTTTTCTTCACAGAAGTGTATACAGATACAAGTGAGATAGAAATATCATGATTTTTAAAGTCATGTACCATTCTTGCTAAGAGACACTGGTTTCCATCTCTCATCAGACTCTTCTACCAGGTACTACCAACTACTCTGTACCATCAGTAGCATTATGGCCGAGCCCAAGCTATGGGGAAGAACAAGCATTCTTTACTATAATCTGAGAAATAGATGCTTGTAATCTTGACACTTTTGAAAACCTTAATAAGATAAGACTTTTTAAAACTTATCTTCCTTCTCTCCCTAGGATCCCTTAAAGCAGGGATGAAAATGTACTTGTGAGGTCTACTATATGCATACAATCACTGCTCTTCTTTAAGAATGTGGTCAAACTGGAGCTCTTCTTTTTATTGCATATGAGGACCTCATGAAATCCCAGTGACATTGAATCAAATTTTCTTGCTTTGTTAACAGATCTTCAACATGTATTTTCTTCTCACAACAACCATTTAGTTAATGACTTTTTGTCATAACAGCTTTTAGAAAGTTATATCACTTTAAAAAACTGTTCCTTTTTTATTGTTCTACCTTTTATTTTGGTGTAATAATTTCTCACATCAGGCACACCAAATAAATAAACTATAACAAGTGATATTTTGACATTATAGTTACAAGCAAAGAAGCACACACAAAATTAATTGACATCGGTTTTTAGAGTTTATCATGTGGCACAGATTTGTACTGCACGATATGCTTGAATGAACTTAAAATGTTTTGCCTTGCACATCTAGGCTTACAAAGAAGGATGAAGAAGGAACATTTTTCTCTGCACCTTTTCCTGTTGTTCACATGTGCAGCTTTGTCTTTATTTTGCCCTAGATGTGCTTTTCCATGCTACAACTGTTTTTAGAGCACTTTGAATGAAATATAACAAGGAACCTCAAAAGGTTGAAATTTTGGTGAAGAAAATAATAGAGAAAGAATGGATGCAGCTTGCAAATAATGACTTTCTTACAGCCTTCTTCTATCACTCATCACTACTGACACTCTCTCCCTTCTTTTGTTTTTGGTAAGAACTCCAACTCTTCATGGCAACGTATTTTGTGCATAAATGTTTGTTTTTTTTTACTTTTGAAGTATTTATTATTTATATAAAATTATTATTTTGCAAGTCGTGGGGCTTGAACACAGGAGTCTCACTCTTGCTTGGCTTGCTTGCTCCCAACTAGTGTTTTACCATTTCAGTCATTCCTATAGCCCAGCATTTTGCTGGCTAGTTGGAAACGAAGTCTCTTGGACTTTTCTGTCTGGAATGGCTTTGAACCGTGATCTTCCAGGTCTCAGCTTCTGAGAATTATGATTACAGATGTGAGCCACCAGCAAACAGCCATATAAACTCATTTTATTGCTTAATTTATATATTATTCTTCTATATTTGACATGGGGTAGAATATACAATGTTCATTGAAATAAATTGAACTTCTGGTTTCAGACAAAATGGTGTAAACACATTTCACCTTTTTCTTTTTTTATTGTGAAAATACTGTGCAAAGGGGTTACAATTACATGGGCAAGATGAGTACATTTCTTATCAAGCATTGTAGTCTCCTCCTTTGTTTCCCCTTCCCATCTCTTCACCTTTTTCTTAAAAACCTAGTAAAACAATCTACAACAGACACCCAAAGTCATTGAACATAGATACTAAAAAGTGGTCTTCCTATGGACCTTATAATTTGAGTGCCATGAAAGTTCAACAACAAGAATTATCAATCACAGAATGATCACATCAAAACCAAACAGTGAAACAAGATGAGTCTTCTCTCTCTACACAAAGAACGGAGAAAAAGTTTTGCCAGGCAAGACCCTTTTGTCAACATGAATCTACTTCACTTGAACATACCCCTCCAAAATGTATGCCCTCTGTAACCCAACTGGACATGATAGTCAACAGCAGGCTCAGCAGCCAAAGCTACCACCCCAATTTTATAGTAACAAAGCAGTACCTCTGCCTCCTAAAGAGTGAACATCAAATCCCTATCATTGCAGCCCATCAATAATGAGGTATGTGTTAGCAAAGCTCTTATCTACATCCAGCCCCAACAATTACAAAGTAATGTCCCTTCTATTTCTAACCAACAGACATCTGCAGATGGTAGGTGTGCAGAAAGATGCTTGTATGCTACATGGACTGGAAGTAATCAGTAACAACATTGAATAAGAACTAGGGGCAAAATATGCAAATTGTCAAGGATAAAATTGAAAATCATCTATCGTATCAAGAACTATGAAAACTTTCAACTGGAAGATGGATAGATGCTAATACCAAAATGACAGAGATGTTGGCACTATCTGATAGCAATTTTAATACAAGCATCATAAATACTATGATTAATAACTGCAAACAGGTTGAAAGAAATAAAAAATTAAAATATACAAGCAAAGAAATAAAAGATAAAACAGATAATTGAATAGAAATTCAAAGGTTGAAAGAACAATTGAAAATAGCAGAATAGATATTATAGGAGAAATATTAGTGAACATAAAGGTAGAATAATAGAAAGATTACATTCTGAACAATAAATTTTCAAGGTTTATAGTTCAATAACAAAAATCTCTATTAGTCATACTATTAGCACTTCAGAGGAGAGGAATCTGAAACTGAAAAAATATTCACAGAAATAATGATGAAAATATCTTCAATTTAGCATAAGACATAAAGACAAAAAATCAACTAGCTAGGAATTACACAAAATTGCAGGGGAAAAGCAGATCGAATGACAGCATATTTTTCATCAGAATCCATGGAGATCATGAGACAATGGCATAATATTTTCCTCATAATTAAACGCATGCCTACCATCTTATGGTTTGAATCACAAATGTTCTCCAGAGTCTTTGTGTTTCTGGTCACCACTCAGAGACACTGGGGGGAGATGGAGAAACATTTAGGAGGTTCAGACTAGTAGGAGGTCATTGAACATTGGGAATATGCCCTTGAAAGGATATTAGGAACTCTGTTCTTTCCCTCCTCTCTCTTTGCTTTTCAAATACCACATACTGAGCAATTTTGCTCTACCATACTCCTTGCTATGATGTTCTGTTCCCACAGGCCCAAAAGCAATAGTCAACTAACTAAAACCTCTGCAAATGTGAGCTCAAGTAAATCTTTCCTCCTTATAAGTTGATTTTCCCAGGTATTTTTAAACAGCAATCAAATATGACTAATCCTTGCCAGGCAACAATGGCTCCTGCCTGTAATCCTAACTATACAAATGGCTGAAATCTGAGGATTGTGGCTCAAAGCCACTCAGGACAGGAAAGTCCATGAGACTCTTATCTCCAATGAACCACCAGAAGAGAAATTGGGGTTAAGTGGTAGAGCACTAGCATTGAACACAAAAACTCAAAGACAGTGCTTAGGCCCTGAGTTCAAGCCCCAAGACCAGCACAAAAAACCAAACCAAACCCCCCCAAAAAGATGACTAGTTCACCTCATGATTCTATATCCAGAAAACCAAGGCATTCTCAAACAAAGGAAATGTGTGTTTTTCTTTTCCTGAGTTTGGGCATTGTTTTAGAAGATGACTAGTTTACCTTAGGGTTCCTACATTTAAATCCAAGGGGCAAAATATTTATACTAAAATTGTGATATGTTATATATCTCTACTGAAATCTCTTGAGTAACTACTACTCTGTAGTGAGATACATTCGCATTTACCTATAATGCCATTACTCAGGAGGCAGAGCAGAAGGATCATGACTTCAATGCAAGCCTGGCTACATGAACCTTGTATCACACAATAAAACATAAAAAAATAACACGAACAAAAACTCTTCAAAGAAATAAATTCAGAACTGGGTTCTGGTAGCTCATGCCTGTAATCCTAGCTACTCAGGAAACTGAGATCTGAGGATCACGGTTTAAAGCCAGCCTAGGCAGGAAAGTCCCTGAGACTCCTATCTCTAATTAACTACCAGAAAACCAAAAGTGGTGCTGTGGCTCAAGTGGTAGAGTACTTGCCTTGAGCTGAAGAACTCAGGGACAATGCCCAGGCACAGAGTTCAAGCCCTACGACTGACAAAAGAAAAAGGAGAGTAAGAAATGTACGCATTATCCTGCCCATGTAATTGTAACCCCTCTGTACAGTATGTTCACAAATAAAATAAAATAAATAAATTTAAAAAAAAAGAAAAAGGAGAAAGAAATTGCAAAGTCTATAGATAAAGCAAAAATAATGCTAAGAAATATTCAAGTAACTTGAAAGCAGGGAAAGAGAGAAAAAATGAAATAACAAAAGTCATACAATACATAATAAAGCACTGGATTTACATCTAAAATATCAATAACTATTTTAAATATAAACAATACAAGTATGTCAAATATATAAAAATGCAAATTATTTTCTTAGTGGTTCTAAGATTTGATCTCAAGGCATTGTGCTTTATTCAGTTTTCTTGCTCATTCCTGGTGTTCTACCACTTGAGCCACGCCTCCAATCCAGCATTTTGTTGCTTAATTGGACATAGACTGTTCTCAGATTGGCTTTGTACTGTGATTCTCCAGATGTCAGGGTCCTGAGTAAATACTGGCATCCAGTGCAACAATGTTTTAATGTTGATTTTGCATCATGAAACATTATTGAATAAGATAATCTAACACTAGCCATATACTAGTTATTGCAAATAAGGGAAACCATGGGAGCTATGTTTCTTTGAGCCTGGCTTACTTCATTAATATAATTTTTTCCAAGTCTTTCCATTTCCCAACAAATGGAGTGATGTCATTCTTTCTGATGGAAGCATAGAATTCCATTATATATATGTATATATATACATATATATATATACATATATATATATATATATATATATATATATATACTCTACATTTTCTTGATCCATTCATCTACTGAGGGGGCATCTGGGTTGGTTCCATATCTTAGCTATGGTAAATAATGCTGTGATAAACATAGTTGTGCTGGCAGCTAAGATGATGTTAAGCGAAATGAACCTCAAGACAGGGATACAAGTGGTTTTTTTCTTTCTTGCTATGTTTTTTTAACATATTTATAATGTACTAAGTGATTTTTTTTTGTTTCTTTTGTATGTTCTTCCCCCAGAGTATAATGTCTGTTTTCACTATATTTGATTCTGGTGCCCTGCATCTTGTATATACATTTTTCTAATTTGGGGAGGGAAAGAGAAATAACAAAATGCTGAAATAAGGATACAGGTTGACCCATTGTAGCAATGAGATGTACAAGACACTGTGTTAAAAACAAACTTTACAACTTTGAGGTGGGGGAGTGAGGAGTTGGGGAGGTGGGGAGGGATGGGATGGCAGGGGAAGAGTAAAGGAGGAGGTAACAATGCTTAATAAGAAATGTACTCATTGCCTTACTCATGTAGCTGTAACCCCTCTGTACAGTATTTTTACAATAAAATTCATATATAAAAATAAGAAAGAAAGAAAGACAACTGAATGGCTAATAAAAAAGATAATCTAACACTTGCACATCAGTGTTCATTGCTGTACTATTCACAATAACCAAGTTCTAGAAATATCCCAGATACTGTACAATAGATGAGTGGATCCAACTAATGTGGTACCTATATGCAATGGAATTTTACACAGCCTTTAGAAAAAATAATATTATGTCATTTGCAAGGAAACGGATGGACCTTGAGCAAGTCATGTTAAGTAAGGTAAGCCAAGCTTAGAAATACAAATGACCCTGTTTCCTCCCATATGCAGAAGCTAGACCTAAAATACACCAGGACATAATAAATTATACAGGTCTCTAGGTATTCACACACAGTGAAAAGAAAGGAGGACACTCTTAGGAGAAGAACACAAAGGCACAATGAGTTTACACATCTGATCATACATAATAATATTTATTGAAATGAACTCAAAGAAATGGAAACAACAGTTCATTTATATGTCTTTGGGAGCCTAAGGGGAAGCACAGAAATGGAGTGACAAAGGATAAACAAATACAGCAGTGGTACTCACTAAACACTATGTTTAAAATGAACTGTACAACTTGTGAGTGTGAACAGGAAAGAAAAACTGGGTGAAAGCGAGGGAATGGGTGATGTTGTCCAAAAAGAAATGAACTCTTTTTTCCCCCTACTATCCTTTCCTTCCCCAGTACCCCCCAAGAAATGAACTCTTTACCTGACATATAACTGTAACCACTATGTATATCACATTTATTTAATTTATTAAATTAATTAATTAATTAATTTTGGTGGTGGTGGAGCTTAAACTCAGTGCCTGGGAACTGTCCCTGAGCTTTTTCTCTCAAGGCTAGTTCCCACTTTAAGCCACAGTGCCACTTCCTGTACGTTACCTTTAGAATAACAATACTTTTTTAAAAAAGATTATCTGATCCCAAGAGTGATATCTCATATTGTTATAACCCACAAGATGGGGACAGGACATCCTAGGGTCCATGTTAGAATCTTGCCTGCCACATCCTTCTAAAATTTAACATTTTAGGAAAATCATCTTTGATTTGCTCGTTGTTTGAGTCAGCTAGTTATTTTTCTAAACTGATCTGGATTGGCTGAAACTGACAGTTCGGTGTGTCCTCAAAGATATACATGGGCTCTCAATTACAATGTCTAGGATGGTTAAATATCCAAGGCTCATTGTCTTTCATTTTCTAAGAGGCTAACTTAGGCTGCTTCACATGTTGACAAGAATGCACAGTATCATGACAATGAATTTTGCACAGCATTTTACAAGTTAATAGAAGTTAAGGTTATTAGTGTCCATAAGCCAAAGCAAGTCACATGGCCAAGTTCAAATTGAAGGGGTAGAGAACTACTCTCCATTCTTTGATGAGAGAGGCCATAAAGATTTTATGAACGTATTTTTTGCAGTCTGCTATAAACCCTTCAATAATAGCATACTTACTATGAGTAACATTTCATTCAATGAAATCTTGTCACAACCAAACAGTTGGGTAGTCCCTCAAACTGGTTGAAACAGCGTTAGATTGATATTAATCACTAACATACATAAATCATATAGAAGTAGCATTTCTGACTTCAAATATCAAGCTAATCACCTTGCTTCTTAATTTATTTTTGACTGATGAAGTCTTGGACTCACAAGTCATTAAAAATTCTACTAGTATTTACATAGGTATAGGTTTGTCATTTGATTTCATCACACTGGTATTTCTTGCCATCTTCTTGACATTAAGATGCACACTTGAAATCTCAACAACTAAAGAAGATAATAATCTATTTGGAAGATACAAAATAGGTAGACTCCTTTGCATTTGGTGTTGCAAAATAACAGCATAAAAAAGAAGTAACTACTAAAGAAGATAATGTAGTAAATTGTCATTCACTCCTGGACGGCTTGAATGAAGTTATGGGAAAGCATTGTGTTGCCAGAAGTACTCTGGGAACATTAAAAAGCTATAAATAATAACAATTGACTCACATCCCAAACTGTGATTGAATATGTGTGCAACTTGGGTCATTCAAGATGCAACTATTCAGTGAATAAAACATCACAAGACTATATGTATACAATAGTATATATTTATGTAAATATATACTAATACCCAATATTTGTTAATTATTGCTTTCCTAGGCTCTGATCCAGGTGCTTTACTAAAATGAACTCATTTAATCTTTATAATATCTCCATAAGGTAAAGTACTGCTTTTACAAGACAAAGAATCTGAGGCATGAGAAATTAATTTCCCCAATATTCACACAGCTAAAAACTAACAGAGTAGGTATTTGGACTCAGTCAGTCTGGTTCAAGAGCCTGTTTTAAAAAACATCGTACTACTAGGATGTGTGTATGTGTGTGTGTGTGTGTGTGTGTGTGTGTGTGTGTGTGATTATGGAAAGACACAATAAATTAACTCATTATTTCCAGATAACAGGATTACATGTTTTTGTGTTTGTTTATTTTTAATTATATCTTTATTATGTTTAAGTAGTTGTACACCGAGGTTACAATTCAAAAAAATCAGTTGTTCAATATTACCCCCTTTCTGTTTATTTAGCTTTATTTTCTAATTTTTCTATAATGTATTATAAGCCTATTAAACACTTTAAAGATCACCTTGAAATAAATGTTCTTCAAGATATCAAGCCATAAGATGATGTCATCAGCGACCTGCACTTTTTTCCCTCCCTTCTTTTCTGCCAAGCTCTGTGTTAACATTTTGAATTCATTGTTTTCAGACTCAGAGCTGAGAGATGCTTTCCATACTCCAAGAAGAATCACTATATTCAGGAACAGGAAACTGCTGGTAACCAGAAACTCACACAAAAGGATTTTTCATTAACAGACCTCACACATATGACAATGGATCTTTCCCTTTTGGAAGCCACTATTCCCTTTGGAAACCCCATTACTAACATGTTTTCTTTTTGAGGATCACTTGTCCCTTTCAGATGTAGGGGGGTGGGGCTGGACAGGATGGGAAGGTGGCTCAGTGGTAGAGCGCTTGCCTAGCATGCATGAAGCCCTGGGTTTGATTTCTCAGTACCACATAAGCAGGAAAAAAAAGCCAGAAGTGGCACTGTGGATCAAGTGGTAGAGCGCTAGTCTTGAGCAAAAGAAGCTCAGAGACAGTGACCAGGACCTGAGTTCAAGTCCCAGGACTGGCAAAAACGAAATCCCATTTGTATGTGTATGTTTGTGAGCATGTATGTGTGTGCATCTTTTGTTTTCATGGATGAAGTCAATGCCTTTTGTGGTGGATACTGGGTTTGGGGTGCTTGATTTTTACCCCTCTTTTTTTTTTAAAATTTTATTGTAAAGATGCTGTACAGAGGGGTTACAAATACATGAGTAAGGCAATGAGTGATTCCTTGTCGAGCATTATTACCCCTTCCCTTGTTGTTGTTCCACTATCCCTTCCTTCCCCTCCCCACTGAAGTTGTAAAGTTCATTTCCAATATACTGTCCTGTTGGTCTCCTTGTTGCATGGGTCATCTTGTGTCCTTTCAGCGTTGTGTTATTTCCCTTCCCCTCCCCAGATTAGACAAATGTATATACAAGATGCAGGGTACCAAAATCAAGTACAGCGGTAACAGGGGACATACCATAGGGGGAAGACGATACAAAGGAAACAAAAAAAATCACATAGTACATTTAAAACAACAACAAAAAGACAGACCTCTTGTGTACATATCTTGTGGTTTATTTCACTTAGCATCATCTTATATGGTCATATGTACATAGCTTTTGAGCTTTTCAGCTCATCTGATAAAAATTATCCTATACATGTACTACTTATTGCAAATGATGGAAAACATGGGACCTAAATTTCTTTGGGACTGGCTTATTTCACTTAATATGATTCTTTCTAAGTCTTTCCATTTCCCAACAAATGGGGTGATGTCATTCTTTCTGATGGAAGCATAGAATTCCATTGTGTGTGTGTGTGTGTGTGCGTGTGTGTGTGTGTGTGTGTGTGTGTGTGTGTGTGTATCACATTTTCTTGATCCATCTGGGTTGGTTCCATATCTTAGCTATGGTGAATAATGCTTCAATAAACATAGTTGTGCTGGTAGCTTTAATATGACATTGTTTGTTTTCATTTGACCCCCACCCTTTTTTTTAAGCTACCTTTCCATATAGCACAGGCTAGAAAGCTAAAACTACATTATCTTCCTTGAAAACTTGGATTTTGGATGTAAATTTTAGGTTCTGCTTAATACATGTGTTCATGTGAGTTCTGGAAAGCACAAACAAGGCAGAGGTTCTTCATTTTGGCTACTTTCCTGTAAATGTCTTTGTATTTATAAAAACAAGAGATTCCTCTGTCTGTGTTGTGTGTTTCTTAGTGCTGAAGGGTACTGGTAGCAATGGATTCAGAATAGTGGCCTGTTTTCCTGGTTTCCTGATCCCAATGGTCTGTTGTTGAATTCAATATTCAGTTGATGGTTAGTCTCATAGGTTGTACTACTCTGGTGGATCAATGCTGAATTGTTCTCTGAGTCACTCAAGGGGGTGCAGCTTAGCAGCCACTTCCTCAGGCCTTCCAATACATTATGAGCCTTCAATTCTCTGTGCTAAATTCTTCTGTTCATGCATATTATGGAGCTTGGTGTTTCCTGAAATGAATCCTAAGTGTTGTTTCTTTTATAATATCTATCAGCAATACATACAAATGTAAACCAAAATAAACATGTCTGTCTTTGGAGGGCCACACTAACCCAGTACTTCCCTGTGCTATGATAGTCGTGATCCTATCAGTCTTCACTCTGCCATTCTTACTGAAAGTATACTGGAAGGCCCACACACAGAAGCAAAGGATAACCTCCCACGGGGATAGTTTCTTCTGAATATCTAGAAGAAAGGCGGGGCAGGGAGCTCTAAAACACCGATCTTGCTGAGAAGGGATTTTATGGGTTAGAATTTGGTAATGCATTAGAAAATCAACACCTTAATTTTATTGCATTGTTAATTTCTTTTTCACCAGTTTTACTGACTGTGGGTTAGGCAGAATCCCCCTGGAACTCAATTCAAGAGGTAGAGTAGACATGGGCCAGTGCTTTGTAGATGCCAACTAACTCGTGAATTCCAATGCAAGAAGCTAAACATTCACATTCTATTTCCACCTGTGTTTTTTTTTTTCTGCCAAGATCCAGATTTCAGTAAGCAAAGGAAAGTTAGCATATTCATCTAACAGGGAGATCTCAGCAAGGCAAGTAGTATATTTCTGCATGCCACAGAAACATTTAGCTGAAAGGCCAGCAGGAAGTGTACATAGGCTATGGAGCCTTTTTGTGAGAACACACAGGCGTAAGATACTCTAGGAACAATGTCTTCATGTAAGTTTCTAATCAGATTTCTTCCTTTATACTTCTCTTTGTGATAAATAATTTTAAGAGAAGGGTTAGTGAATTAATGAAAGAACTAAACTATCTTGTTAGATTAGCGCTGTAAAAACTTACCAAAGTCATTATGTATTTCTTTTAATTTTGCATGATTCAATGGTAGGGGTACCTGCCCAGCAAGCATGGGGCCCTGAGTTTAAGCCCAAGCACTGCCAGAAATTTATAATGAAAAGAAAGTTACATGAACTGCTCAGTCAGGAGGAGAGGTAGGGGAAATCTAGAAGTAGGTGTTCAGGGTTTTATTTTAAAGAACAACTCGATAGAGTGAGGAAACAGGGCACATTTTGATCCATAAATTTGATTTATCCAAAGGAAAAAATCAGGCCAAGAGAAGACTTAGGTCCAAGGATGGTCACTGAAAGAGTTTTTATAAAATATAAAAGTGCGAATAGTCAAAAGGTCTTTTGGCGGAAAATTAGTTGAATAAAATATGATGGAGTTTTCCAATGGCATATTATGATGAGGCAGAGGGAATTATATGTTTTAATATAGAAGACTATAATGATATTACAATAATCTGGGTACTGATAAAAGCTAGTTGGTAAAATTTTTGATATATTCTGTATAATTTGAAAGATTTGTATATTCATTTACCATTTATACTTGACTCATGACAGATGCTTAATTATATCTAGTGAATTAATTTATGTAAAATTATTTTTGTGTGTTTGCATATGCATCACACTGTCTGGAAGGATATATGACTATCTGCTAATCCTGATTATTTTCTTCATAATTGGGTGTGGTTGAAGCCTGAGGCCATTGTGGAGATTATTAAAAACAACTTTTGCTTTGTAATTATTCTTCTTTTGAATTATTTAAATTTGAAAAGAAATGTGTTATTTTATAATAACTTTTAAATTTGTATTCTATTTTAAACAATTCCAAGTTTTCTAATTTTTTAAAGATAAAGGGACCCATGTTATTTTAGAATGCTAAAAATCAAATAAAAATAGAAAACAACACAACAGAAAGATGGGAAAATGTTATGAACAGGCGATTCACAGAAAAGCAGAAAGGGAAAGAAACACATTAGAACATGTCAAGGTAAAATAGTGGGGTACAACTTATTAGTCATCAGATTTGCAAAAAATTGTCTTACAATATCATATGCTTTTAAAACTATAGGGAAATAGAGACATTCAGTCACTCACTGTGAATTAGCATAAGTCCTTTGGAAACTCCCAATAACATGGAAACTATGTCAACAATTGCACTAAATTTCTACCTTAGAGAGAATATTACTCTTTTATAGAAAGAAACATGCTTCATTACTTTGTTGTGCTTTTAAAGCATTGCAGTGATTTGTTTTCATAAAGTAAGGGAAGCAGGCTAGAGGTAGTGAAGTAGCCAGGCAAAGGTTGATTCCAGATCAAGGTCAGACAGCCTCAGATGATGCAAAGGAGGAACTCTAGGCTTTTTCTTCTCTTGTACTCATCAGTCACTGGCTAAAAGACTTCTGGGAGAAAGTAAATGATCAGGTACTTCTGACTGCCTGTGACTAAAGGCACAGGTACTGAAAGCACAGTAGTTCCAGGTACTCAAGGACAATCTCCAGAGTCTTCACTATTGGTCATTAGTTGAAAAGTCCCACATAAGGCAAAAGGGGTTAAATGGAAATTGTAGAAAATATATCCTAGGGATCTCATTGGAATACCAACAGCACATGCAATGGTTATCAAAAATACTCTGCAAGGACATTAAACAAATTCATAGATCTCATTGTCAGGTAGAAAATGCATCAAGGTCTTATTTATCTATAACAATTGATTTAAGTGATTTATTTATATTTTACAAAGAATGAAAGCAATACAAAGTAAAATAATAGATAATTCCAACTGGAAAAAATATGGATGAAAATAAGATCTTCTTATGTGGTCACACTATGCGTTGTACATACCCAAGCACCATGGCTGATGGAGAGGCAAAGGAGAATCCCATGATTTGATTTATGGTAGGAATTGTGATAGATTAGAGGGACCAAGTTTACCTTAAGGGTGTTCACTTAGAAGTTAAACCGCTACTGAGATTTAATTCCATGATAGGTCTTTATTATAAACAACCTTTAGTGCTTTTTTTAAAAAAATGACACTCTTAGAATTAAGCCATTTAGCCCCTCAAATGACAACTAACAGATTCTATTCTTATGAATGGCTACCTGAGAACAAGGAGCTGTTGGTCAGGTAATCCCTTCTTTTGACAGACCAGCTGTTTATATACTTTCCAATCACTCTGGGGAAATTCACACTGGCTCCAACAACTACGCAACCATTGCTGCTACTGAAGTAACAGTTCCTGCTCCAGAAGTCCTTGCTCCAGTCACAACTATTCCAGCTACCTTGTGCTTTCTTTGAAAGACTCCACTCAGGACAAGAAAAGCTTTGGTGAACTCTAGATGGCCTGCTTACTCTGAAGCTATTCTAACTGGAAGGGGAGCATGTCCACAATGAGTTGGCAATAAGCTTGGTGTGAGGCTTTTTTATTAGTTCTAATGTAAGACTTGTGACATGTGGAGTTGTAAGCTATACATATGAAAGAGTGTGATTGGTGGATTTCCAATCTAAGCTCAAGCCTGCTGTCCACTTCTGCTGGCTATATAGGCATACTATCAGTCTTTTCAGTTACACCTTGGAGGTTTCATTCCTGTGCATGAATCCCTGGTGTTACAACATTAGGCCCCCAAAAGACGTTTTCCAGATTGTCTCTTTGCCTACTTGTGGCCTTTATCACAGGTACAGCGAGCTGAGCTGGATACATAGAGAACAGACAAAACTCTGGGGATTTCAGCAGTGTGAGTGTCAGTGAGAAGATAGCAAAGAGTTCCAAAAGGCCACTGAGAACTATGACCTTAGTATGAGATAACAGATGAAATTCTGAGCTATAACAGATAAAAGCAGCTAAGGAGTTCAATAGCTTGACTATAGGCAGAATCTGCAAGAATCTGACTATGAACAATGGTGGAAGGCAAAAAGTAGTAGAGAAGCTGAGGCTATGGAAGATGAGAGGCTGAAGAATTATAGGTAAGAGCTAAGGATATGAAGACTGCAATTCTAGCCACTGGAAAAGCTTGAGAGAGCTGCCAAATGTTAAAGTGTTAAGGGCCTAGGAGCAAATGAACAAAACACAGGAGCTGTAATTCTAGCTGCTAGATGTTACTATTCTAAGCTCACAGCAATGAGCCTCTGCCTTGAACACCTAGAGCAATAACCCTCCAGTTTTAAAATGATGGAGCCATAGACTTGTTTTCAAGGTTTAAAACCACAAGCCTCTAGATTTGAGACTAACTTACTGTACTCTGGAACTCAGGGCTGTTAACTTTGAGAGTGCTGCTCCTTCACCTATCTACAATATCTATCCATATAGACAAAAATAACCCATAGCCAACCATTTGTGTCAGAGTCAGGAAAGCTTCTGCACGTAAACTCCATATGGAGTTTTAGGGCTAACACAGAATCCAGCATAAAGCAGGTACTCAAGAAGGAGCCAATAAACAATGAAACTTTGGGATCCTTTTAAAGATTATTACAGGTGGCCTCCCAAAGAAAGCTTAGCTTTGGCACTTTGAAGATAGTGTAAATTGGTAGCAATAGTTGACCAAAAATTCAGAGTATGAGAAAAGTAAACATTTTTAAACATACTTGGAGGACACCCTCTGTACACTCCCAGAAATGCCCCAGGCAGTAAGATAATTTAAGATAGTATTTTTGGTAGCAGCTGACACACATCACCTAACAGTAGTGGGATGGAAGTGAGTTCCTTTGGGGTCAATGGAATATCTTCTAAAATTAGACTGTTGCAATGGCTGCTCACTTAAAACAGACAATTTTAAGCAGGGTGCTGGTGGCTTATGCCTGTAATCCTAGCTACTCAGGAAGCTGAGATGGGAAGATTGCAGCCAGCCTGGGAAGGAAAGTCCATAAGATCTTGATCCTCAAATCAATCAGAAGTAAGACTGTGGCTTGAGTGGTAGAGTGCTAGCCTTAAGTTTAAATAGCTCATGGACAGCACTCAGGTTCTGAGTTCAAGCCCCAAGACTGGCACACAGGCACACAGAATACGGTTTTATGCTATGAAATTGTATCTCAACAAAGTTATTTATTAAAAATCGAGTCTTTTGTAATTAAAGATATCTCAGTAGCAGAATCAGGACCCAGGGATAACCTGTGACTCCTAAGAAGAACCATCTATACTTTTGTCCTGAAATATACTGTGACTTTCTGTGGAATAAATTCAAAAAAGCTATCAATACACTGTTAATATATCTGGCATGCCACCTAGGTTATAGACTTCCTAGGACACTACTGATCCTTACAGCTTTTAGGGCAGCAGGTTGTAGCCTGGGGTACGAAAAAGTCTTCTGTCAATTGCCCCTAACCAAGAGCCTCTTCCTTCTCCATTTTCTTCAGTGTGTCAAACAAATATAAATTCACTGTAGGTCTCATGATGTGAAAAAGGCTTGAAAGCACTACTTTAGAGAAATGCCACATCCGTCAACCTTTGCTATATAGGTATTTCTTAATGAGAGCCTGGGTTTTGTGCAGGTTAGAATGGTAAGAGGACCCTGCTATTGGCAGATGTAGGCTTTATTGAATCAAAGGAAGTAAGGCTGAGTAACTAAAAGAGGGTGCCCTGGGTAAATGTGAGGGCAGCCAGAACCAACTGTGGGAATGGACTTGGATGCTTCCTTTACCCCTGCAGAGAATTATGTTTATTCACCTGGAAAGCAGAAACTGTTGCTAACTGGAGCAGAAAAGTAATTTCCATTTGGATGTGGCAAAAGAAGACCAGAGCATCAAGAAGAGGAACCTTCATATAAAAGAGACAGGTTCATCTCTGCTTCCATTTTCAAAGATGCAGATCACAATCCAGGATTAATTCTAAGGGTTCTGAAACCACATGGGAAGTACTGGAATCTAGGAGAAATTCATGATATTTTAGACCCACCTTCAGTCAAATCTTAAAATCTTCTCTTAAGAGTCTCTGAATTTATCTTATTTCTATGACCTACCCATCTTTGAGAAAGGTTAGAAGGATCCTTCTCTCTTAAACTTCTGATGTTTCTCAGGATCTACTATAATCTATCATTATAGATTTATTATATCATTATATGAACATTCCTGTTCATAATTTGGGTTATCTAGAAGACAATTGGTTGAGGGCAAATAATTAATTGGGTAGTGGAAGAAACTCACAAATGGGTGGACAGAGATAAGGCTGGGAAGAAAAGGAAGGAAACTAATAAAAGGTGTTATCGAACATGTCATTGCTTTGGACATCATGAGCTCACTGCACTGGGTATGTCTGGGGAAATGTAAGACACACATATCCAGAATGGTACCTGCTGAGATGTAAGGATCCTTATGCATTCTTCATTACTTAACAGTATTAATTCCTCCAGCAAGCTGGGCCTCAGTACATTGGCCCTGTGGCCATTCTATACTGGTAGGTAAAGTAGGGCCTTTAGGGCAGAGAAAGTGCTTGGGGGACATGGGAGCTTTCAGTTATAAACAGGGTGCACTGATGCACTAAGGGAGGCCATGTAGATGGGCACCAATATCCTCTGATTCACCTAGTTAATGTATTCTTGTGTTCTGTACTTGCAGCCTCTTTAAAGAGTCATAGAATTGGATTTGCACTAACTACTTGCTCTCAGAGAAGAGGATTCAACACCATAGACTAATGGCCTAACGTATCATGGAATTAGAAGATACCAAGAATGTTGTTTTCCATTGGTGGTTCTGAGAACACCCAGAAAAAAGCTGAGAAGGACCACCATTGCATTGGCTTATTTAGGACTGGTCATCCATGTCTGTGTACTGTCTGAGGTCACTTGTGCCTCTGACAACAGAAGCCAGAGCCTCCAGCCATAGCTGTCACATCTGATTTCTAGCCTACTCTGTCTCAAATACAAGGAGAGTTGGTGGCCAAAGAAAGTGGGTCACTCTGAGCTCAGCTGCCATGACGTCCCTGTGATGTAACAGTGGGGACTTCAGTGCTCCATGATACTACATGCCTGATGCCCACACTTTAGTAAGGCAGTGTAGCATACAGCATGTGTCAAAGTCTTTACTCTCCAGCTTGAAATGCCAGATGAGTGACAGCCTCTTTGTGCCTCAGTTTCACTCATAATAAAAACTCAGAGGACTAGTGCAAGAATGAGGTTTTAGAAAATATCTAGAGTGTTCTAAAAGCACCCGGCAAGCAGCTGGCAAATGTCAACTTTAATGATTCTGCTTATAAAGAAGTTAAAATATTGGTGAAGGGAGATATACCCAAAGTCACTCTTAGTCTGTTTCTGCTGCTATAACTGAATGCCCCACACTGGATAATATAGAAAGAAGGGGACTGATTTGTCTTCCAATTCCAAAAGCCTGACAGTGACATTGAATGAGAACCTTCATGTTGTATGATAGCAGGTCAGAGTCAGTGTATGGTAAGACAGAGGAACCATGCTAACACCAGTCTCTCTTGTTCTTATAAAGCCACAAATGCTATCATGAGACCTCGCCCTCAGGGCCTCATCTAATCCCAATTGCCTTCCAAAGCCAAATAGCATCCACAGATGAAATCGAGAATTAAGTTTCCAACACATGAGCTTTTGGGGAGCACATCCAAATCATTGTATTCAAGATGCAAATTGGATTTATAGCAGCAAAGAGTTGATCCCAAAAGGCCAGCAGTACTTCTTAATTTGAAGTCTCCTGACATGCCAGTTCTAATGGTTAATTCCTACCATTGTAATAGCTCCAGTATAGAGTCTAGGATTTCAGAATTGACTTTTCATAGCTAAGATTCAAATCACATGTGGGTCCCAAGCCTGACTCTTCCAGCCTCACTCTCACATGTCCTAATTTCCATGCTTCAGCTTATTCCATGGTCCTTATTCCCTTTCCTTTTTCATTCAGCACAATTCCTGGCACTAAGAATGTGCTCTAGTAGGGGAAGATACATGCAATAATCTACCTAATAAATTAGTATGAAGAGCAATGCCATTGTTCCTTCCAGAAAATAAAGTCCCAAGAGTGGCATGAATCTCTCTGGTCTCTGCTGCTGAACCTGTGAAATTATACTCTGCTAGCTTGAACTTTCACACCCAACTTGTGATGGATTCCTGGGCCCCATACTCATTCTCAGCTATCTTGTTCCAATTATTAGATATTTGTCTTGATCGAGAAAAGACTGTAACATCCAATACCAGACTCAGCCTCTAAAACAAACCTTCTCTACAACCAACTTCTTTTACAACACTTCCAACGCAGCCGGCACCCCCAAAAATCAGTCCTATGGTGGTTCTGTTTCCCATTTCCACTCCCTCCTCATTTCACCATTCAGGCAGACGATATAACTACTACTAGTCTAGGAGATAACTCAACCCTTCCTGGCTACACCACATTAATTCTTTTCTACCTAGGATAAACAGAATGCCGCTGGTTTCAGAGTTCAACCCTCGTGTCAGGAATTCTATTTTCATTGAGTCAGACATTGGTTGATCCTAAAGCCATGAAATTCACTGATTGAGCTAAAACTGGAATAATTCTTCAAGAACTGCAACATAGGTCTACTCAAAGTCACTATTACTGTTTTTATTGACAAATTTAAGTGACAGAGGTACAAAATTAATAAGTCACATCAGTTATCTCCTTATGGAGAAAGCAAATGTGTAAGCAAAAAGCTACCACATGAGGACATAAATGCTAAAATAACAGTACCATTAAAACAGTATGGGAATGTCAATAAAGGAGGAATTAATCCTATGGGAAAAGGTCGAAGAAAGCCTAAGAACAGAGATGATAGCTAGGTGAGCTTTGAAAGGTGAGTGGAACATGTCAGATGGAGAATGAGAAAAGGCATTTTATTTTGATTTTTTTTAACCTGAGGTCAGGAGAGCTTTCTTCGCTATATATCTCAGTTTGCAAACACTATCTTCATTGATCCATCAAAGTTTCACCTTTTGTCTTCTTTCTCTTTCCCTTTAAATCTTTAGTTCCCCAGATTCATTCCCTTGTGGTATCCTTGAATAGAGTTCTCTATACCCTCCGGGAATTGGTGTTAGGAGCCCCAAGGATAGTAAAATCTGAAGATGCTTAAAACCCTTACATAAAACAGTACAGGGCTGGGAAGGTGGCTCAGTGGTAGAGCCCTAGCCTTGAGCTGAAGAGCTGAGGGATAGCTCCCAGGCCCAGAGTGCAAGCCCCAGGACTGGACCCCCCCCAAAAAGTACAGTATTTACATATGACATACTTTAAATTATCTCTAGATTACTTATAATACATAATGCAATGTATTTTTTGTTATACTGTATTTGGGGGAGTGAAAAAAATATTTACATGTTTAGTAAGGATACAATCTTTTCCAAATATGTTTATCTTCAGTTGGTTGAATCCATGAATATGGAACCCATATAGAGGGCCAACAGTATTCTTTGTATTTGTGTAAAAGAGTGTCATCTTATGCATATGTGTTTTCATTTATATAGATGGCATTATGCCATACATGTCATCTTCTTTCTTACATTGTTTGCTCAAGACTTTAAACTATTTTTGTGTTGGTATATGTATATTTAGTTTTGTTCTTCTGTAGCATGCTGTTCTGTGATGTGCATGCACCTCATTTTTCTCATCAGCACCTCTAATAATAGATGGCTAGGTTTGTTCCTAACTCTCTGCCCTCATAAAGAACATCCTCACATATGTCCTTTTCCAGACCTGTGCGTGAATTTTCCCAGCTATAACCTCAGGAGTGGGATTTCCAGGTCATGGGCCATCCACATATTTAATTCTACCAGATATTGCCCAAATACTTTCAAAATACATGCCTTCAGCAAAGATTTATTGAAAATCAACCACATTTCAAGGACTGCCGCAGTCATAGGAGATTTCAGAGTGAACGAAGTCCCTGCTCTCAATGAACTTACAGTTGAGCACAAGAGAGTTCAATGAGTAATAAATGTTTAATGAAATTGAAGGTAGTGAGAAGTGCCATGAAATAAACCAAAGCAGATACTGTGGGCCAGTGGGAAAATCTCTCTGACAGGTGATATTTGATGGGAGGCCTGTATGAAATAAGATAGCCAGTCATGTATTTGGTTTGGGGGAGAACTGAAGGCAGAGGGGGCAACATGATGTAGAAATGGGAGCAGATTGAGGGTGGTACAAAGGACAGTGTTTGAGAGTTTTAAACAATACATTTCAACTAGACAATAATGCTAGCACAATGACCAGTACCACACAAGTGCTCATGTCTTGAAAACAATCAACAATAGAGCATGGTGATTAGATTGGAGATTTGGAAAGGTCTTTCTCATGAAGGACGGGAGAATTGACTAGAAGCCAAATGGGTGGGTGGACTGAAACCTGGGTTGGGGTTTACTACTTTTTAAGTGGCCCTAAAAACGTTTTTGTTTCCATGTTTCTTAATAACACTTGGAACCTGGTTTTTAGAGCCAGAAATTGAGCTGATGATTCTTAGCCACATTGATCACCAGAGGGAGTGCACCCAAAATACGGCCCCTACAGAAGAGGAATTTTCCCCAAGGACTGAGGAGGTACTTAAACAGTAAGATGGCCCAAAGTGCATCCTTTGCTCATTGGGAGTTTAGAGTGAATGGCATCTTGGCAAGATATTCCAGCTAAATGCCCAAATGATCAGCTAATTACTTGGGTCTGAACACAGCTGAACAAATCCACCTTCCCAAGTCACTGCCAGAGGTTTAAGCAACTTCATTCTGGCTGGATTTCAGCACTACATAACAAGAATCAGATGACTGGGCCAGGAGGGACATTTTTCACTTTTCTGCTTCTTTCTAATACTACAGCACAATCAGTTTTCTTACCTACAGATTTTATGGGGGTTGTAGAAAATATGAGAAGAAATTCAGCCCCACTAGAAATCAGTGTGATGCAATTATAAACAGAAATGAGAGGCCATTTTTCATCCAATGGGTTGGCAAACATCAAAGGGATTGATAACATCCAGTGTTGGGGAGAGTGGGAAGGAAATGAGCACTGCTCTACACCTTGGTGGGAGTTTTAATTGGCAAAGACATTTTGGAGGTCAATTTTGCTTCTTCTAACAACATTTAAAATGGTTAAAGCCTTTGGCCCAGCATGCCCTCTTTCAAGCCAGCCTCTAGAAACTCTATCCCATAGATACAGTTATGTGCATAGCCAAATATAGATACATATCATATATATACACATATATACATATATAGTGAAAATGCTATTGACCTAAATGTTCATCCATAGGGGAGCAGTTAAATAATTGTGACATATCTGTACAAAGGGGTCTTTGGTAAGCACTGATGAGGAAAGACATAATTATATGTATATATATTGTGCGTGTTCATGTAGTGCATACAATATAGATACATATGTATTATCTGTACACATTCATTTATGTGTGCAAGTACTTTTCTAGGAATCCTGAAAGAATATACTTCAGCTGTTAACTCCAACAACTCCTTGGGGAAAGGAGTAAAAAAGGACAAAGGTGTTTGAAAGCATTTTTCTAACTACTCATTTGGTACTCATTTGTGGTAGGAGCATTTAAAGGCAATGCTATATGATGAATAGAAACCAAAGGACTGCTATCATTTGTATTTATTTCTTTTTCCACCTCACCACCACAGTCATCATCCTGAGCATTCCTTCAGACCCTTGAACCTCTTTCCTTCCATGGCATATGACAAACCCTGAATCCCAAGCCCCATCTCACTGTGGTTGATAGTTCTGTCAGATGTGAATTATTCATGCTAATGGAAGGGGCTGGAGAAACATATAACGAAAAAAATCAAGAAGGGTAAATCTCTGAACATCTGGTCTAGACCCCTCTTGGATACCCTGGAAGCCACTTGCATTCTGTAAGTATTTACTCAGCAATAAATATTGAGTATTATAGATTCATATTTGTACTTGAATTTTTTTTGCCAGTCCTGGGGCTTGGGTGATGTTCCTGAGCCTCTTGAGCCACAGTGCCACTTCTGGCCTTTTCTGAGTACTTTATTGGAGATAAGAGTCTCACAGACTTTTTCTGCCCAGGCTGGCTTTGAACAGCGATTTTCTCAGCCTCCTGAGTAGTTGGGATTACAGACATGAGCTACCAGCCCTTCCCACCCCGCCCCCACCTCCCCATCCCCAGTCTGGTCTAAGTCTCTCATATCCTCAGACTTGCCGATACATACCCTTGGGCAGTCCTTGAATGTTTGCTGGCTTGAACCTACCAGTGGGCCTGTCCTCTGTGTATGAGAATGGGGTGGTGGGTCCCCATGAGGATTGTCAGGCCAAAGTCA
This sequence comes from Dipodomys ordii, assembly GCF_000151885.1. Classification (NCBI taxonomy): domain Eukaryota; kingdom Metazoa; phylum Chordata; class Mammalia; order Rodentia; family Heteromyidae; genus Dipodomys; species Dipodomys ordii. The sequence continues at coordinate 6,212,784 of NW_012267312.1, forward strand.
TTACTCACAAAAGTGTTTATCCCTTCATGGACAAAACAGATGATGATGAGAGTCCTTGTTGCTATTCAACAGTTTTGTTTTGTTTGATTGTCTTTGTACCAGTACTGTGGACTTGAAGTCTGGGTCTCATACGCTTGCTAGGCTTTTTCACTTACAGCATGATGTCTACCATTTGAGCCACACCTCCACTTCTAGCTTTTTGCTGGTTAATTGGTGATTAGTCTCAAGGATTAGTATGCCTAGACTAGCTCTGAATTATGATTCTCATATCTCAGCCTCTTGAGTAGCTAAGAGTGATCAGCACCTGCTGCTCAATAAGTTCTACAAAAACTGACCTGGTAACTTTGCCTCCCTTGTGGTTTTCCAGCCAGCTTATGCTCACAAAACATAAACAATCCAAACAACAACTTTATATAGTGTAGATTAGGGAGTGGTGCTGTGGCTCAAATGGTAGAGCACTAGCCTTGAGCTGGAAGAGCTGAGGGACAGCGCCTGCGCACAAAGTTCAAGCCTTATGACAGACCAAAAAAAAAGTCATATATAGTGTAGATTGGAATGGCTTGAGAATAAAGACTGATGATTAGCTGGATATCAGTGACTCACAGGTATAATCCTAGCTACTCAAGAGGGTGGAGCAGTGGCTCAAGTAGTAGAGTACTAGCCTTGTGCAAAAAAGCTCAGGACAGCACCCAGGCCCCACATTCAAGCCCTAGGACCAATACCAAAGGAAAATTTATATATTTTTTTATTGTAAAGATACTGAACCAAGAGGTTACAGTTACATGAGTAAGGTAATGAGTACATTTCTTATTGAGCATAGTTATCCTTCTTGTGTTTTTCCCCTACCATCCCTTCTTTCCCCACCTCCCCAACTCCTCCCTCCCCCCAAGTTGTAAAGTTCGTTTTCAACATAGTGTCTTGTACATCTCTTTGTTACAATGGGTCAACCTGTATCCTTGTTTCAGCATTTTGTTCTTTTCCTTCCCATTCCCAAATTAGAATGTATATATAATGTATATATAAGATACAGGGCACCGGAATCAAATACAGTGACAACAGGAGATATACCGTGGGGGAAGAACATACAAAAGAAACAAAAAAAAAATCACATAGTACATTAAAAACAACAACGACAAAGATAAAAAACCTCTTATGTCCCTATCTTGGGGTCAAAGGAAATTTTTAAAAAGACTGATAACTGTAAGTATTGATAGAGATTTGTAACAATCAGAGCTCAGACACTGCTAGTTGGAATGTAAAATGGTACAACCACTTTTGAAAATTGGCCATTTCTTATGCTCACATATCTAATATTGTGACCTAGTAATTCTATCCACAGCAATTCCATGTACTCACAAGAATATAGGTTCATAATAAGATTTAATACATGAACCTTTATATCAACTTTATTTGTGATAGCTTCAAACAAAAACTTCCATATATATCCTCCAATAGGTAAGTGAATTAAGTTTTAATGAAGCTACATGATGGAATATATTCAACAAGAAAAAAGAATAAACTGACAATTCTTGCAACAATATGAACTTCAAAAACAAACTTTCTAATTGAACATTTCCCAGGAAGCTTACCTCTGTAAAGGGAACTTGGAGACCATTCACACCCATCCTCACCACAGGGCTGACACTGCCACAATTTAAGGATGTGGAATACTTTCTTCAATAGGCCCACCAAACCAGTGCTGGCCAGTGACTATAATGTAGAGTTACATGATTTTTTTGCCCATTTGCCTTAGCTTTAGCTTTCCTGTCTAGAAACAGCTGGGTTTTGTAACTTACTTAATTTCCACCCCAAAACTTTGTGTTCTTGTATTCATATTTCAAGTTGGAGAATGATTTCATCCTGTGAAGGTTCATGTAAAGCTGGGTAATAGTGGCCCCTTCAGGAAGGAGGCTATTAGAACAGCTCATGGGTTCTGTCTGAAGTGTAAGGCCAAGAAAAGATTGTGAGAGGGTAGACTGAAGGAAGGAGGAACTACTAGAACAAATATCACATAGCATTACAGAACCCTTAGGCTTTATCTGTGTCTAGTGCCAAATCTATGCAAATTTGGTGGCTACCCAGGACCTCCCTTGAAGGAAGGGAATGTCCAGGGCTGTCATAATGAAGTCAACATAATATAGTAGAAAATTAACAAATGAGTTAGCATATAACCTATACACTGTCAAGACATCAACATTAATATTGTCTCACTGGTGTTTTAAATATAATTTATGCAATGATTAGTAGATTAAACTAAGTTTTAAGAATGTTCATTTTTCAAGTGGGCATAGTTCATTTATATAAACGCTATCAAGAAGCATTTCTCATTTCTTTAAATCTGAATTGGAAAATTTGTTCATTATTTTTCTACTCATTTACCATGCAGAAAGATGGTTGCTGGGCTTCCCAAAGGATTGCATGGCAATCCTGAACCATCATATCTATTTTCTGAATTGGTTATTATTCTAAGTGCCCGTGGTGGATAGTATCTTTCTTTCTACTTTCACCTCCTTTTGATTTCTACACCTTTTTCCAGGTGAATTTGCAGTGCCTCTGCTCTCCATTGACACTAACCTGGCCATGTGACTTGGATAGGGCCAATAGGAAGTTATTGGCAGATGGGATGCAAAGAAAGGCTTGAGAAGGGCTTGTGATATTGAGTTTACCCTCTTGCACTTGTGTCATGCCATGGAAAATGCTCTCTCCCTTCAAATACCTCATAACTTCTGCCTCTTTATCCTGACCCCAGAATAATAATATAGAGAGCTGAATGTCCCTTGTAGATTGAAGTTCAATCCAGCTGCCTCTGGAACTTGAAGTTGAGCCTAGGTCAGCTAATTCAGAGATATCTGCAGACCTACAAATGTGAGATTCAATGATTATTTAGTTTGTCATTAAATCTGTAGGAATAGTTGTCTATTTTGGAACTCAAAGCATTTTTCTTCATTAACTCAATAATGCTACATTTGAATACTACTACTTTTTTCATTTTAAAGGTGTGAAAACTGGTTCTTATAGACGTTACTCTGCTCAGGTTCAAGAACAGGAAATGTCAAATAGTATTTCAAATGCAGGTGTTTGAGATTCTATAGCTTGGTCTGTTAGCAACTGTTTTCTTCACGGAATGTAAACTTACTGGATAAAGGGCAAGAAGAGACCAGATTTGCTTTACATTTTTTATGTTACTGGTCAATATGATACCTCGAGAACTAGAACCTTTAATTCTTATATAATAAAACTGCAACTTAAAATATCATTGAATTTCCAAAGTTCTTGAAAATTCTCTGGTGATATATTTGCTTACAGAACATTTGTTGTTTACTTATCAAGCGATGCAAGAGCTGAGAAATGGATACCTCTGGCAATTGAGAGTCAGTCAGGAGTGAGGAAAAGGAATTTCTGAGGTTTTCATCAGTGGAAAACTAGGATTTTATGTTTCCATCTCTATAGGAACATTGGCAAATGTGAAGCCACTTGGCTTTATTTTCACTGGATTAGATGTTGGGGTTTGGAAACAGATGACTGGGTCCAATAACTAAGTGGCTTTTGGTGAGTTACTGAAACTCCGTGCTTTGGTTTATTTCCCCTCAAAATGGAGTACTCCCTCTTCTAGAGTTGTCTGAGATTAAATGAGATAATGGTTGCATATAAAGTAGTTAACACCATGTCTGGTTTTAACATTCTATGGTTACACATGATAAGAGTTCCAGAATCAAAATGGCTTAAACAATTAAGAACTAGGCTATTTCATATATTCCAGTGAAGGAAGAGAGTTGTAGATGTGATGCATTCAGGGTCTGGCCTGGCATATCTGCCTTTTTTGTCTCCAACTTTGCTTAGGGTGGCCCCCAATGGGAGAAAGATGGCTACTGACGTCAACTGGGGAAGTGAGATTGCTTGTCGATACACAATGAAATACAAAGAGAAAACCACTTCCAAGTATGGAAAGAAATTCCTTCCTTCAATCTCTTTAGGCCTATCTGGGTTATTACCCTCCCTGTAAATCAATAATTGTGCTAGAAGAGCAATCCATGGTGACTGACTTTAGCATGGACCTGTGAACCGGTCAGAGAAAGAGGAATGGACTATGGTCTGAATCATGAGTCAGGATTCATCTTTGTTGCTTGGTCTAAGGGTTGTGTTCCCTTATATTACATGGTTTAGGTGGAGAAAGGATGATTGCCTGAGTGACACGACTTGTTAGAAAAGACGAAGGTGGTGTAAATTGAAAAAGGCATTTAATAGTGGTGACCACATCTGGCCAAATGAAAATGCTCAGAAGCTCTCAGATGATTTTACTATCTATTTTTTTTGCAACTACAGAGATTTTTAAATCACCAGTGTGGTGTTTATCACCACAACAATATCTGGCCTTTACCTATACCCTAAACAATACATTTTAGAATACTGGGATGATATAACATTTACACTGAAAGTTTCCCTTTCCATTTTTGGAAATTAATCCATCTGAAAAATAAACTCTATGGACTTCTGAAGACTTGGATGGGATACTCTAAATTCAATTCTTTGTGCTATTGTTAACTCGAAAAGAAAAAGTTGACAAGGCCCAGCAAGTTCTCCCCTTCTTTTGCCAAGCAACAGCTTTCCTTCAAAAGTATTAAACTCTAACCATTTTGTGTAAAATTCTGGCACTCCATGGTATTCATTGCCTTTTTCTTTCTCCACTTAACAGAACCTGGATTTCCAGTGGCAGACCTGTTCTGTGTGATCTGAATGAGGTTGGCCTCATATATACAATGTGTATATGCATACATACCAGCTAGATTAACCAATCAGAATGTATCATTTCTTTTGGAGAAAATGATTTTTTAAAATAAGCACATGATCCAAACTGAGCCAATCACATTCTTTTTCTGAAAATTTGAACTTTGAGATTAATGAACAAGCATCAGAGAAACCATAGCTGAATTCTTATATAATCACTGCCTGGAAAGTATATGTTTATGCATTCCTTCTATTTGTACCCAAAGATAGATGGATTCTAGTGGCCCCAACTTCTGATTGTCTTGCTGATTCAGCTCTATGAGCTACCCAAGATTTCATTAATAAATACTGCTATGAACTGAACTGAATCCTCCTACATAATTTTATATGTTATACTTCTAACTCTAAATGGAACTATATTTGGAGACAGGCTTTTTATAGGACAATCAGATTTTTAAAAGTCCATAAGGATAAGATTCTAGTCTGGACATAAGTGCCTCATGATTATAAACATGTAGCTCCTTTAGCTACACAGGGGACTGGGAAATGGAGACTCAAGGAGGGAAGCCAGTTCAGGCAAAGAAGTCCATGAGACTCCATCTCCAATTAACCAGCCAGAAAAGCTTGGCTGGAAGAATAACTCAAGTGGCAGAGCATAAGCAGTGAGCAAGCATTCTGAGAGAGTTCAAAGACCTGAGTTCAAGCATGGTACTGAAAAGAAAGAAAGAAAAGGAAAGAAAGAAAGAAAGAAAGAAAGAAAGAAAGAAAGAAAGAAAGAAAGAAAGAAAGAAAGAAGGAAGGAAGGAAGGAAGGAAGGAAGAAAGAAAGAAAGAAAGAAAGGAAGGAAGGAAGGAAGGAAGGAAAGAAAGAAGAAAGAAATGAAGGAAGGAAGGAAGGAAGGAAGAAAGGAAGGTCAAAGAAAAAGAGAAATAGACCATTTCCTCTCTCCACATGCAAGAAGCAAGGAACTTGATGTGACAATATGACAAGAAGGTTACCATCTAAAAGTCAGCAAGAGAGATCTTACCAAAACAGACCATGCTAGAAACCTGATTTTTATAGATTTAGCCTGCAGACCTATTAGAAAATTAGTTTATGTTGTTAAGACATGTAATCTATGATGTTTTGTTATGACAGCTGAAGCAGACTAAGCAATACCACTTTCCCTCTTATAACAGCCAACATCGATGTCTGTATTTCTTGTCATTCCAGTGGGTCCTAATTTCAAATAAATCTAAAGAAGAATAGCAACTGATTAAATTGTCATCCCCAGTATCTTCAGACACATTCAGTGTTCCACACTGGAACTGCTGGACCAATAAGGATATTAGTGTACAGGGTCTACTTGTCATAGCTTTTTATTAAAAACCAAGGCCTAGGGGTTGGGAAGGTGGCTCAGTGGTAGAGTGCTTGCCTTGCGTGCATGAGGCCCTGGGTTTGATTCCTCAGCACCACATAAGAAAAAAGAAAAAAGCCGGAAGTGGCGCTGTGGCTCAAGTGGTAGAGTGCTAAGCCTTGAGCTGAAAAGCTGAGGGACAGTGCCCAGGCCCAGAGTTCAGGCCCCACAACCTACAAAAACAAAACAAAACAAAACAATAAACAGAAAACAAGGCCCAATAAGTAATCCTGTTAGATAAGGAAGATAATAGTATATAACATTGCTAAGGCAGACTTCCTAATGTGACTAGCAACCTCAAATGCCTGAGAAACTTGTTCCAGAGCCTCATTGGGACTGAAAAGTCCTATGATACTGGTAAAAAGGAAAGAAAGAGAAAAAAAAGAAAGAAAGAAAGAGGGAGGGAGGGAGGGAGGGAGGGAGGGAGGGACAGAGGGAGGGAGGGAGGGAAGAAAAAAGAGAGAAAGAGAGAGAGAGAGAAAGAGAGAGAAATGCACATATGACCATATAAGATGATGCCAAGCGAAATGAACCCCAAGATAGGGACACAAGAGGTTTATCTTTCTTGCTGTTGTTTTTAATGTACTTATAGTGCACTATGTTATTTTTTTTGTTTCTTTTGTATGTTCTTCCCCCATGATATAATACTTGTTTTCACTGTATTTGATTCTGATGCCCTGAATCTTGTATATACATTTTTCTAATTTGGGGAGGGGAAGGGTAAATATCAATATGCTGAAAAAAGGATACAGGTGACCCATTGTAACAATGAGATGTACTAGACACTATGTTGAAAATGAACTTTACACTAAGATAAGGACACAAGTGTTTTTTCTTTCTTGCTATTGTTTCTAACATATTTATAAGGTGATAGTTTTGTTGCTTTGTATGTCCCTCCCCTACAGTATAACCCCTGTTTTTGCTGTATTTGATGTTGGAATAATTTGGGGAAGGGAAGGGAAAAAACAAATTGTTTAAATAGGGATACAGGTGGACCCATTGCAACAATTCGATGTACAAGATGCTATGTAGAAAAACAAATTTTACAACTTTGGTGGGGGGTGGGGGTGTAGTTGTGGTGATGGGAGTGCAGGGATGGTAGGGGAAAAACAAAGGAGGAGGCAACAATGCTTGATAGGAAATGTACTTATTACCTTGCTCATGTAATTGTAACCCCTCCGTACGGTATTTTCACAATAAAAACTTATTAAAAATTTAAAAAATAAACAGCATGTCTGGAAAAAAAGAAAACTAACTTTACAACTGAGGGGAGAGGGAGGAGTTGGGGAGGTGGGGAGGGAAGGGATAGTAGGGGAAAAACAAAGGCGGGAGTAACAATACTCAAAGGGAAATGTACTCATTAACTTACTCAGGTAACTGTAACCCTTCTGTACAGTATCTTTACAATAAGAATATAGAAAGAAAGAAAGAAAGAAAGAAAGAAAGAAAGAAAGAAAGAAAGAAAGAAAGAAAGAAAGAAAGAAAGGAAGGAAGGAAGGAAGGAAGGAAAAAGAAAGAAAGAGAAGAAAGAGGAGAGGAAGAGAAAAGGAAGGAATGAAGGAAGATAAAAAATAGAAGAGAAATAGAGGGACAGTTTCCTCTGTGTGTGCAGGAAGAACATGCTACCCCCAGCTAAACTTAGAGCTCACTAAGATAGGAAGGAGAGAAGCACATGGGGATAAAATTGGTCTCAGGATGATGTCTGTGGAAAATCAGAAATCTTTGGCTCCCTTCCACATATCTCCAGGTGAGTACCCTGTGCTTGACAAAAGTAATAATTATCTTTATTGTAATAAACCATTCACTCAAATTGAATGGGAACTTTGAGCTTGGAAGCAAGGGACAGATTAACCAGGCTTCACAACTAGCCTGGTGTTTTTTTTTATTGTCCAAATACGGAGGCCAAAATGGAAGCTGTTAAACTAAGAAGGGAGGGTTATCTGATGCACACTGAGACCAATTATGAAAAAAAAGGAAGCCACGGAGATGGAGTCCAGGTTCAAGCACAATAACTCAACAAGACCTGCAGGTTTAATTAGAGTCACCGCCTAGGTTGTGTGAGGGTCCCTGTGCAAGTATTTTTTGGAAGGGGGCAAGGGCTAGCTATATAAACAACTTAATTTATTTTGCAGTGCTGAGGGTGGAACCCAGGGCCTTACGCATACTAGGCAAACATTCTATCACCGAGTCATACCCTCAGCCCACAGTTTATTCCTAAAATGTGCTATGGGCTTTGATGAGGTGTAGAAGTTTATTGATGAAGATTCAGAATAATGGGCATCAAAAATGAAAACAGTTTTTGTGAAGATTATCCTCAGTATCCTGGCACCATCTCTTCCTGTTTAGAGCCAGGAACCACCATTTCTTTGTGTTCTTTATTGCCAAATATATTATTTCTGGATGTGTTCTTAACCTTCATTTTGAGAAAAAGGTAGTGGTTCTGTCACTACACACAACACCATAGGTTTTTGGAATCCACAGAGAGACTCTCTAGATATTCCTTCCTTCTTGAGTCCCTCTTATAACTCATCCATTTGTTCTGAGCTACTTACTTTACCCAGCATGCTACATTGTCTAGAATCCCACTTACGAATACTGGTTTCCAATGATTATCCTGAAGGTCTTTACTGAGTTTCATTAATAATGGTCTCAAATGTATGTCATACTGAATACATAAGAAAACACTAATGATGATTCATACTGTGGTCATGTTACATTTACTCCACAATGTTATAGTTGGAATAAAGAGTAAGCTGTCTTCCATTTTTGTCTCCCCTGGGTCTCTATGGACCATCATCCCTGCATTTCTAAAATGTGATATCCTTCAATGTTGACTTCACCTCTGCTTTTCACACATGGCTGCTGGGTAACGATTGAGGGAGAAGCCTATGGGCAAGTAGAGAAAAGCAGTCTCATTTGGACAAAGGTTATTTATTCCTTGCCCTGCATGGCTTGAGACTAGTCCAGGAAAACATAATGTGTCATCAATTGGAGGCAAGAGAGGACATTGAGCAGAAAGTCCATTGATATTGTAAAGCAAGTCTTGAGACCCTGTGGAGGAGACAGGCATGCCCACCCATGGAAGACATGTGATGTAGAGCCTGAGACAGAGGTGGGGTTGCCACTCTGGGTCCTAGCCACAGGAGGCAGAGAGCAGAAAGGCAGCACTGTGGTTAGGTCAAGGACAGGTGATAGCTTGTCAGACTTCCCTCCTGAACCATGTCTGGTACAGTCCTCTAGGCAACAGCACCAGAGTCCCTTAGAAGATCTTATCAACCTATCTCAGGTGGGCTGAGAGGACATAAATGGTTGGAGAATGGTCGAAAGAAAAAACAAAACAGGGACCAAGGTCCATATAGATCCTGGGCTGTGTTTAAGGAGCTGCTCGTTCCTTCTATCTAAGACACTGTATGTAGGGCAGCATAAAAAAACGTCGACATATGTACATCCAGTGAACAATATTCTTGTGGGACCAGGCCTCAGGAAGAATAGGTCATTCCTGGGTGGTACTATATGGACAGTTTGGTCACACTGAAGGTGATGAGAATGTTTCTGAGAAGGAACTCCAAGGCACAGAGCCCCTTGGGACACAAAGGTCAGACAAAGGTTCTACTTACTGTGTAAGATCCACCCTGGTGGGCTGGGAAGGTGGCTCAGTGGTAAAGCGCTTGCCTTGCATGCTCAAGGCCCTGAGTTTGATTCCTCAGCACCACATAAGCAGAAAAAGCTGGAAGTGGCACTGTGGCTCAAGTGGTAGAGCACTAGCCTTGAGCTGAAGAGCTGAGGGACAGTG